>NC_049208.1:24901286-24921286 GCF_013347855.1 Anguilla anguilla
AAAAGTGCTGATTTATCGATGTTTAAATAATATTTTCTTTTTAAGTAGTGACTTTTTTCTTTTTTTTTTAAGATCTTTTTAAAGTAATGGTTTTCCCTTTTCCTGGGGTTTCAGAGAGGATATGTGTCATGCAGAGTGTTTGGTGGCTTCCATTGGATTTGGCCCTTGGCGTTTTGTACAGAAAAGACCTGTGTCTGCATTCTTTTGTCTACTTGTAAGTGATTGTAACATACTGTTGATTCCCCCCCCCCTCCCCTTCCTCCTTGTTGAAATACAGATTTGGAACACTATGCGTTGTACATTTACGAAAGCCTTGTGTATATTTCCAATGAACTTTTTTGCGAGCACACTTGTAACCATATGTGTATAGTTAACAAAAAATCCTGTGTATGCTTATTGCCTGGGTAACTATTTTTTGTAACTCTGTTGTAGATTGTCTCTAAACAATGTGTGATCTTTTATTTTGAAACAAAACAAAACAAAAAAAATCCTAAAATTTCACACTCTGGTGAGCGTCATATTTACTAAAATCATTGGTATTGATTTGCATTATTAATTTTAGATCTGTGACTTGCTATTTATAGCATTAAAGTGCACCGCTTGATTTTATAAATGATTCCGCACCATGGTATGACTGTTTTTATGCTGAGACCCAGGCATCTTATGTTTGAAAATATTTTTGTCTGAAACAAACTCATGGGATGTGCCGCTGTTTGAAACCGAACCAGACAACCTTGAACTGTGTAAAGACACAACAAAAAAGCAAGGCCGTGCTTTCATTACTTTTAAAGTGGGTTGAGTGTTTCACAGCATTCAATACATTGAGCAGCCTTTGGTTTGGCTTATAATACCTACAAATGTAACAGCTCTGATTGGCTTGGATATGGATTGCAAATTTTCAGATTGGTGCAATACTCTGATCTTTTTGAGTGTGAAGGTGTGGAATGCAAGCAGACTAGACTTTTCTGCAGGCCAACCAATTGTGCTGAGTGAAAAAGGGTGATTTTGAATAGATTGGTCAATTCTGAGATGACATTCAGCTTCCAAAACTACTGTAGTTTCAGAAAATATCTGAAACAATTGTCAGAAACTACTTAATAAATTAACTTGCTAGTTACTTTAGATGGTTTTTATACCTTCAAGTATACCAAGCATAAAATTAGTTTTAACGGCCATTTTCTCTAAATTATGTATTTCCTGTATGAGAAACTTTCTTTCCCCAACTTAACATGTAGATATAGCTACCAAATTCCGCATGTTGCTTTTAAACCAAAATAGTAATTTACTGGATATATTTAGCTATTTCTTTTTAATTGGTGTTATGCTGAAAAAAAATCTGAATTTTAAAATAATTAATGAGCAGAACAAATTTTTGAAAAAACCCCTTTGACACTGAAAAATGAGCTCTGATTTGAAACCCTTATTTTCTCAGTGGATTGACTAATATGCAAAATTTGTGTCCACATTCAAAATAGAAAATGCCATTTTAATTTGAGGACAGGAATTTTCCCCCTATTCACCTAATGCTCGTAAGGTTGCACGATTTGTCATGAAAAACATTTGGTTTCTTTTCTTCTCGACCTGGGCCGCTCCGGTGTTCATGCATTGTCCTGTTCGTTTATTTGGCATTTATGACCTGTGAACACGTTCACAGTTTCCCTCAGTCTACAGTTTGCCTAAATGATGACTTCTGAGTCAGCTGCCTGATCAATGTCAAACCAGATCATAAAAGGTAATTTGATAGTAACGCAACGGATAGTTAGACGTAACGGTAAAGAAAATAATACCCTGATATTGTGGCCTTTTTGCCTTTTGAACATGCATATTCAAGGCATGTATAGTCTCCTAAAACAGAGTATACGCAGAACTGTTCAGTCCGCTAGATTCCAAAAACGAGGCCTATTTTCCGGCACTACCTGTGTAAGCACGATGGTTCGCTCTACTACGGTAATTTATAAATGACAACCGGCTAATTGCTCTGGTTCAACACATGCAATGCTCATTGCTATGAGGATTGAAATTACTGTAGCCTGAATCTATGACAATGAGTGTTTTCTAGTATTTTACTATTGGCGCACTCAATACGACTGGATGACCAGGAAGAAAGGGTTCTTAAACAGGGTGTTATAGGCTGCACATTGCTGCCACGGCGCAAAGGCGCATCCCGAGGGTCCAGACGTTGAAAATCCGCCACTGAACCGATAGCCTATTAATTTCTTTTTTTTTTTTTGAATGACGTCACCCTGGCTGGGAAGCATAATAATGACACTGTATAGTTGTAACTTGGGATTTAAGGTGCACATTTGAGCGTTCTAAATTACACCTCCAATTACACTGCGTAGCCTATTAGAGTTCACAGTAATTTTGGTGACTAGCTTTGACTTAAACCTCCACTTGAAGTCTGTTTTCCACCAATAAATTAGATTATGATCGGGGGATGAGTCGTTGGGAATTGCCCAACGCAATTAGGACGTAGACTAATTGCCAATGAGAAATGTTTGATATTATTAATCGTGACAGTTTGCATATTAATTTTAGGTAAATTGCATTCATTGTTGAGATAATGTTGATGAAATTAACTAGAGCCAGAAGGGAATGTTTTTTTTCCATAGAAATCTTTAGGTTAGGTACCAAATAATAAAAATGACCATTGGTCTTAAAAACACGATCTTTTGATTTTTATTGCATAGGCCTACTTATTACTAATATTTTCGGTGACTGTCAAGTCTGGTTGGGTTTGGTTATCACTGTCCTGCTCAGATCTTGAGACCATTCCTACTTCGGTCTTAGTGGTGAACGCTTTTTATAGGCTACAGTCTATGGGTGAACGGCAGCCACCTTGAAATCTCCATCAAAATGCGAATGAGCTTTTTTCGTGCAAATGTTAAGCAACAATGAGGTTTTAGCCTACCGGTACCAAACTGTATGTCGATCAATTTGCCATTTTGGGGAATGTGATTAATAACCAAACAAATAGAGGCGCATACGCTTACACATTTTTTTTTTTACTGAACCCTGATAGCCTAACACGGGGAAACCGGGGGAAGGGGACTAGCTTACTCGCCAGAGCTGAGCCGATCTGCAGGGGGCAATCCTCGCCTGCCAGTGGAATCACTCTGGTACATCGCGTCTATCCCAAGCTGTGCAGTAGAGCCATACGGCATTTCCTGCACACGCTAGCACTCGCGTTTAGGCGGATAGAGAGAGGGGGAGGAGAGAGTGAGCAGAAGGGAGTGCGAGAGAGAGAGAGAGTTAAGCGCAGGGAGCGAGTGAGGTCTTGTGTCTCCCTTGCCGATAGTAAATCTATCTGATAGCCTACTGAACGCACATTGGGGTATGAGAAAAGGATTGGGGAAACAATAGAGTGCACGGACCCTTTCATTCTGTGTTCTAACCAAGAAAAGGCAGCCAGATTGTGGCTTGGAGAAGGATTAAGTGTGTTCTGAGATCAGTATAAAACGGATGTGTGCTCCAGTGGCGAGCGAGGACTGAAGTTGGATTCTGAAACGATAGGAGGAAAAAACGTTTTTATTTGTTTCAGCAACAAACAAAACAAGGTGAAGGTGCGACCTCTGTGCCGCCGGTCGCGTTTGAGCACCATGATTCTGCCTTGTTGGATGGCGTTGGCATTGCTCCCGTCGCTACTGGGGGAGACTGCACTGGTAAGCGTGAGCTGGTCCACTCTATTGTGTTCCATTGTTGTTAGCTGGCTAATATTCCTCGGATGAATGCGACGCCTCTTTTGTGTTGGCGAGATCACTGTCCATGAGCATGATTTTGGTACTTGACTGAATGATGTTTAATGTGCTTGTGGCTTTTTTGCTGAACGCTCTTTTTTATGAACAGTAGTAGGCTGCTGTTCACTTCTGCTGCAAGGCGATCGGTAGTAAATCTATTGCAATCGACCCATATTCTCCCACTAGCCAGCCCTAGCTAGTCCCCAAGACAAGCACTAGGCTACATAAAGAACCAAATCTCCAAAGGGTTTGGCTGGGTGGATTCGCACCGATTGCAGAGATGTGTGAAATGTGATTTCAGCCACGATGTTCACACTGAGCTGCGAACAAGCGGCTTTTATTGGTGATTTCATTTTCTCTTAGCATACAATTTGGTTAGACTAGTTACCTTTAAAACTATACCATGTCAGTTTTACGGGTCAGAGAAACGGCATTGTGGCGTGAGAGTCACTCGTTTCTCACGTAAATATGCCTTCGTGTAAACCCACTTAGGGACCCTTGCTGAGGGAGTCGGAATGTTTTGATAGTACATGTCGGAAACGCAATTAACGCGCTGCCTCCAATTAAGGCCTGATTATAACGCTCTGTTCAATTTCCTCTGTCTGTAGCATTTGTGTCCCCGCCAAAGTACTGCATATTGTTTTCAACGGTCAAATAATTCAAATATATTCTTTTATTATTTTAAGACTGCACGTGCTCGTATTTCAGATTTGCAGATGTGAGTATGAAGCGAGGAGCTCAATATAGCCTATCGCTGGAAAAGCCGACTGGTTCGGCGCCGTGCTGCCGAAGGAGGGATTCATAGTCTCAGGGCCGAGGTCAGGGCTGGAGTGAAGGTGTCAGTCGGGAAATGTGTGTCGCTATGTCACCAGGGTCCAGAGGGAGACGATGGGGTGAGGCTGTGCGCTGGTGGGTCTGGAGGAGATGCGAAGGCTGGGGGGAAAAGGGGGGAGGGGGATCGGAGGAAAGAGGTGATGTCATTGTGAATAGCAAGCGAGACAAGGTAAATGTTTGGAAATATGATTCTCCGCAACAGGAATTCCAGGCGCCTTTTCGCCAAATAAATCTCAGAACAGACCGCTAAATTTGGAGAATAATAATAATCACTACTAGTAGCCTGAATTAACCACGTCTTCCCAGTGTAATTTTTGTAAAGCTTCTTATAAACTGAACTGAATTTTTTTCCCATAGGACTTTGAGAACAAGAACATTTTTCTATAGGCCTATCTGCACTTATTGCACATTATGTACCAAAGATTAAATTTTTTTTTTTCTTATTTGAAGAAATTCTCCCACACATTACTCCGTATGAACTTGTTCTCTCCCCTCTTCCCAGAAGACCATTCTTCCTGCCGCTGACTTGTTTCCACTCTTCCTAGTACCGACCAGTCTCTTTCCCACTATCTCCAGTACAGTCCAATTCCCCTCTCCTTTTTTCCCAGTCCGAAGCAGTCTCTTCTTGGTCACAGAGTGCGCACGCAGATGGATTTAACAGGTTTCACCACAGACGCCACAACAGAGTTTAGCCCTCTGTCACACACACGCACACACCCACACACACGCACACAGACCCATACACAGCCACACAAACACACACACACACACACAGAGGCACACGCACACACTAAATGCATTGAGGGTGGATTGCTGTCGATGATCACTTGGTCCAAGATGATCTGCTAGCTGTCCAAAGGCTCCCTCTAGGCCTGTTATCCAGGTACAGGGTACAAATGTGACAGGACGGGGGGGGCATTTTTCCCTCCGGCCTGAGATTTGTCCATGTGCCCTAGAAAAGACCCTGTTAGGATGTTGTGTCAGCTCAGGAGTTTTTAATGAACAGCGTCCCTGGTGCTGTTGTGTAGTGGTCAGGTTCCGGGTCTGCCATGTATGATTAACAGATAGCAACTCCCTTTAATTCAGTGCCCTAGTGTGTGTGTGTGTGTATGTGCGTGCGTGCACGTGTGCATGCACACGTAAGGAAGTGGTTGCAAGCAAAAATGTGCATATGTGTGTATGCATGCACGAAAGTGTGTCAGTGTGCGTGTGAGGATGTGTGTAAGAATCACGCTGGGTTCTGGCCCATGAATCACTGTTTTGTGCCGCAAGAGATAGGACAAAGGCTTCCATAGAGAGGGAAAGAGGGGGAGGGAGAAAGAGAGAGAGAGAGAGAGCAAGAAAGACAGAAGAAAAGTAGAAAGTGAGAAGGAGAGAGGGATGGGGAGGGTGTGGAATGTGGTGTGAAGTGATTTGATGCAGGAAGTGTCTCCCCCTCAGGCTCTCAAATGATTGGATAAAGAGTGTCTGTGCGAGAAACTGACCCTGTCTGCACTGACTGTAAGTGGCACCTTCACACCGCTCCCTTCGACACACTCACGTGCACACACACACACACACACACACACACACACACCCCTCCTTTAGGCACACTGTTAACACACACACGCACACACACACACACCCCTCCTTTAGGCACACTGTTAACACACACACACACCCCTCCTTCAGGCACACTGTTAACACACACACGCACGCACACACACACCCCTCCTTTAGGCACACTGTTAACGCACACACGCACACACACACACCCCTCCTTTAGGCACACTGTTAACACACACACACACGCACGCACACACACACACCTCTTGTAGGCACACAGTTAACGCATGTGAACACTCACACTCATCACAAACACAAACCACACAGGCCCACTGTCTCCTACACAAACACACACACACATACACAAATACACTCGCACCATAGGCAAGCACCGGGAAGTACATATGCATCTAATTTAAAAAATGTCTCAGGTGAAGTGATGGGTCAGCAAGGATTTTTCCTCACATACTTGCTGCTGGGTTGGCGGGTGTGTGGCAGCTATTATCTGAAGAGTGGAACAGCCCTGAGTAAGTTCACTTTGAGGATGAAGACGTGCGGCTGCAGCTTTGAGCAGGGTGTTGAGGCTGGGTTGCTCTGTCTTCGTACGGCTTTACCCTTTAGGAGGGAGGGACCGTGTGGTAACCTCTTCACGTCTAGTTATTACCCGGAGATAGTCTGCAGGGACTTTCCGCCCGGAACGGGCTGATTGGCCTGTGTGGCCTTTTTCTCTGTGACACGGTGAACGCTGCAGTGTTTTGATCTGTAGAGAAGTGCCGATTGGCTGTGTTTCTGTGCATGGGCGTGGGAGTTTAATTTCATCCAAAGCTCTGAGGAGAATAATGTCTTGGACTTTTGCAGAGAGGGGTGTTGGTGCAGGTGGAGAGGAAAGGGGTCGGCGGAGAGGAGAGGAGAGGAGAGGCTGTAGAATAAATGCGAGAGTAGGGTGTGCACAGACCGTCAGAGCTCCGTCTCTGGAGACTGCTGCTCTACCTGCACGGTCGTCGTCATGGCAACCTACGGGTGATGCTTCTGTGACAGCTCTATCAGGATGTCTTTCTTTCTCACTGTCTCCCTCCCTCTGCTTTTCACTCTCTCCCTATCTCCCTTCCTCCCTCTCTCTCTTCGTCCAGCGTTCCACCGTCACCACGACAGCAGAACCCAGCTAATTAAGATGCTGTCTTCACCAGTCATGGTGGGGGGAGGGGCAGCAGTGTGGAGCTGCACTGCTGAGCTACCTGTACTGGCTGCTGAGGACGGGAGGGAGGGAGGGAGGGAGGGAGAGAAAAAGAAGGAAATGAGTGTGGGAGGGAGAATGAGGAGGAGGAGAAGAATGGAGGGAGAGAGCAGGGAGGAAGGAAGGACTGCTGTTGCCTTAGTGTCTATTGCATCTCAGTTTGACTGAACACTCAATACAAGAGCACTCAGCTCTGGCGGTGGTTTTGTAATTCACATTTCCTCCTTTTCAAAAGGATTGATTTTCCCCTGTTTGGAGCATTACAGTTTCATATAAAGGGGTGTTGAATGTCAGAAGCCATTGTTGGCCCGGGCACTGCTCCGGCCCTCCTGGGGAATCATGGGTAATAATCAGATCGGAGAGCAGATTCTTGGCTTGGCCTCGAGCAAAATCAGCGTCAAGTTTCCAGCAGTGGCACCTGGTTTGAACATTAGTGTGCTGCTGCTTTTAAAAACGGAAGATGTTTGTCATGCGAGAGTAAAACACCGGTACAATAATAAAAAGAACCAGTGATATAAGAGGGAAAATGCAACTGCAGCGTCTTTGCAACTAAACCCAGGAGAGATGGTGTAGATCCTCCACAGAAAGCTGTTCGCATGGCCCAGATCAGAGATGTGTTCCACAGTATGGAGCACTGTTGCGCAGTTCAGATAGTGACAGCTGTCACAGTGCTGCAGTCAGGAGGGTCCTCTTCCCGCACAAGTTCCCTGATCTGGTGCCCGTTAGTGGAAGGTTTTATCGAACGCCAGTGAAACGTTCCCTTTCCGTTATCAAGCCAGCCACTCAAAGCAGTCGATAGCCGAATATAACAATTGCATTATGAGCGATTACCTGCATGAGCAGCAGTTGTGCCAAGGAGCCAGCGAAGCTCTTAGAGATTTAATTGCAGCTGTCCACTGAGTCAAAGCTGTGTTTGTACAAAGTTGTTATGCTTTGAGAATAAATCAAGAATTGCCTCACACAGCGTTGAGAATGACAGCAGGAGTGGGGGCTGGAGGTGAGGGCAGAGTGAAGAGGGAGGATGGCGCGTGACCCGTGCTAGACGTTCAAGACTGTCGGAGTGTGCGGCTGTACTTTGGGGATGTAGGCTGGTGTTGGGCAGTGTGCAGCTGAGCGTTAGGGATGTAGGCTGGTGTTGGGGAGTGTGTTGATGTAGGCTACTGTTGGGGAGTGTGTGGCTGTGTGTTTCGGTGTGTAGGCTGGTGTTGGGGAGTGTGTGGTTGAGTGTTGGGGTGCAGGCAAGTGTTGGGGAGTGTGCGGCTGTGTGTTTGGGTGTGTAGGCTGGTGTTGGGGAGTGTGTGGTTGAGTGTTGGGGTGCAGGCTGGTGTTGGGGAGTGTGCGGCTGTGTTTCTGGGGCTGTGTTTTGGGCTGTGTACGTGTCTGTACCACAGGTCTAGCAGAGCTATAACGAGACTCATAATAACAGTGCAGTGGTAGGCGGAGCCCAGGCAGGAGGTACTCCAAAACCGCCCCACCATTTTGGATCTTATTTTCTGCAGCCTTGCTCTGAATACTGACATTGTGGCTGTAGGAAATGTAGGGCGCTGGCGTCCCACTGCGGAGCGTGCGTGTGCATTGTGCTAACCCTCCCACATTAGTGCATCATCAGGCTAATACTGCAGCTCAGCACGCTGTCTGCGGCCCCTCCCCCTTCCCCAGGGGTCAGAGTTCAGTGGCAGCTTGAACGTCTGGAGTCACACTGCCCTACTTAGACACACAGACAAGCGAACGCACAATCATGCATGAAATGTATGCATGTAACACACATACATGCTCATTATATATTTACTGTTAGTGTGCATTGCTTTTCATTCTAACCAGTGTCGTACACCGCTGTTATTCAATAACCTATGTGAGCGATGCGATTTGCTGGGATACACACTGAAGTTTAGACTATTCAGTATCGTAAGCCCACTGGTATCATAAATTAAATCCGTCCCCTTCCTGTAAATGTGTTTTTCTGTTTAGTGTATCTTAAGAGAATTTTGTGTGTGCATGTGTGTGTGTGTGTCTGTGTGTGTGTGTGTGTGTGTGTGTGCGTATGAGAGAGACAGAAAGGCAGGGACAGAGAGGGAGACAGAGAGAGTGAAAGAGACTAGTATTGTTTTCTAGTCTAGTTTGTGTCTGTGTGACATTATTGTGTCTTAATAATGTGTCTGCGTGTTTGGTGCATTTCTGTGTGTATGTGAGGAAGTGTATTGTGTTCTAGTGCAGTTCAGTCTGGCTCAGCTGGCCTGCAGTAATACTCGTCTTTTTGTTTCCAATTGCATCCCGGTCCCGAGCTCATAACAAGCCTCACGCTCTCTCTCATCAGCTCCTCAGACTGCCTCTCTGTCTCTTTCCTCTCCTTTCCTCTCTTCCTTTCTAATCATGACCTCTCCTTTCTCCCAGTCTTCCTCTGTCTCCTCTGCCTCTCCCTTGTTCTGTCCTCTCCTCCATCTCTCCACCCTGCTCCGGTCTTCTCGCCCTCTCTCCTTATCTGGGTCTCCCTGGCAGTACCCCAGGGTGCTCGCCTGTTTGTGTTTGTTCAGCAGATGTTGGCGTGCAGCGGGCTCAGACTCACTCACCTCCTTTAATGGCCCCATGGAGATAATTAGGTTAACGAGTTGGGTGAGTGGGAGCGCGCGGGCGTGACGGTGGACACTGAAACCCCATTCCCTCCCGAGGGCACGTGGGAATGAAGTCCATTTCCTGCCAAGCAGAAGCCAGTCGGGGCAGAGCAGAGCAGACACTGGTGAAAGAGGAAAGACGTCCAGGTGCTCGTTGTGTTGACTTGGCTGATGCAGCTCTGCGCAGATGAGCTGTACTGGTGCAGCTCTGCGCAGCTGAGCTGTACTGATGCAGCTCTGCGCAGATGAGCTGTACTGATGCAGTAATGCGCAGATGAGCTGTACTGATGCAGCTGTGCGCAGATGAGCTGTACTGATGCAGTAATGTGCAGATGAGCTGTACTGATGCAGTAATGCGCAGATGAGCTGTACAGATGCAGCTCTGAGCAGATGAGCTGTACGGATGCAGCTCTGCGCAGATGAGCTGTACTGATGCAGCTCTGCGCAGATGAGCTGTACTGATGCAGCTCTGCGCAGACACGCTTTGCCCTGCTCAGTGCTGACCCGCCGTTGACCCCACACGTGTTAATCTCGCATCTCTGGAAGCTCATGCGTGCAGGCTGCTTCATCGTCATCTACCAACTCCAAAACTCTCTCCCTCTCCCTCTCTCCCTCTCTCCCGCTCTCCCTCTCTCCCTCTCTCTCCCCGTCTCCCTCTCCCTCCTGTGCTCTTACTGTACCTTTGTCGTTGATGGATTGTGACAGGGGAGCAGGATATTGCTCACTGCAACATGCAGGCGGCAGAGCAGAACTCCTTATGCGGGGTGGAATCTGTCTTACCTGCCCACGTTCTGCAGCGAGTACAGCAGTGTTACAGACACCCTGAATGCTGACGCGTTGCTGTATGAAAGCTGTGAAATGCCTGCCAGAGGCATGCTTAGTGTCCCATTGTTGTACTAGAATGGCAGTTGTGCTACATGCATTTGAGCATCCCTAACGGGTATATTAAATATTATGTATGTAGCATCTATGGCTGATAAAGCAGTACTCTCTAGCAGGTGTACCAAATGCAATGCTGTCTGTAGCAGGTATATGACGTGAGTTTCAGTGTCCAGTGCAGGTGTAGCTAATTGATACCTATTTGCTTTCTGGGGTGTGCGGCAGGTGCTCTTCCTCACCTGTGTTTGGGCACACTGAACGCGGGGTGTTGGCTGTGGGAGGAGGAGGCCGCACACACTGCGCTGTGTATCGCGCGGTGCTGGTGTGGCGGTGTGCACAGGGGTCAGGGCCCTGCACGCCCCGCACAGCCTTCACATGCTACACTGACCGCTCTGCTGTCCCTGGGGTAGCGGGATCAGTTACCCCGCCGGGGGGGTGGGGGGTGGGGGGTGGGGGGTGGCTGTTTGTGAGAGCGGGAGGCGGGGTCTGGGTGCGTGTTAATGAGGCGTGTGTGTGTGTGTGTGTGTGTGTGTGTGTGTGGGAGAGAGGTGGCGGAAAGCGCGGAATGCAGTGAAACGCGGGAGGGTTATTTATAGAGGTGGCCTTTCGGAGGTGGCGGTACGCTGAGCGATGCGGGGACTTCCTGTGTGGAAGCGGGCGGGCGCGGTAGTCGTGATGGAGGAGCTGGGGGGGGGGGGGGGGGGGGGCGCGGGGGTGTTTGGCGGTGAATAATTCAGCAGATCCCCTGACGGTAGGCGGGAGCTGTGGCAGTTAGCGGGTCAGGATGCCTCGCGCTGTCTCGTCTGCGCCCCTCCGCTCCAGGAATAATGCACGGCCTTATGGGTTACGATGACACACCCCTCCCGCTACGGCAGTGGTGTCAAACCCGTTGCCATGGAGGGCCGTGTGTATGCAGGTTTTCATTCCAACCAATTAATGCTGCCTTAATTGAGTCCAATTACTCATTCAGCCATATGCGTTTAACTGCATTGAAGCACAGAATATAAGAAATTTTTTATTTAGACAATGCGGGTCACCATAGACGTCGGGTCACCATTGTGCACAAACCTGCACCCCTAATTCAGCAAATAATTTAACTAATTATATAATCAAGATCTGAGGCTGGAATGAAAACCTGCATACACACGGCCCTCCATGGCAACGAGTTTGACACCACTGCACTACGGCAACAGCGCCTTGCTGCTTAAACAGCGGCCGCACGTCGAAACGGTTTTTCTGGAAAAATCCGCCGCTAGGCGAGCGGCGGGGGTCCGACTGAACCGAGCGGGTTTCGGGGGTCTGGCCCCCCCGTGGACGCGGCTGGGGCGCAGTCTCTGCCTCTCGGCTCGCGGCAGGCAGCTGCGCATTGCAGCGTCCTTGTCGCAGTTCCCCTCTGTCCCCTGAGGGTGCGGGTCATTTTCCTCGCGCTGGAGGCCTGCTCTGGTTTGTTTGGTGGAGGTTGTCTCTGATGCTCGCTCAGCCGTAAGGTTTAGATCACCGAAGTTCGGGTCCGTCTGGTCTTCTCAGGGTCCGTCGCTGGGGTACTGCATCACTGCTGTCACAGCCGGTCCTGGCCGCTGTCGTTCGGTACCTCTGTGCACAGTGCCAGGTCCTTCTCTACCTGTATTCCAGGTAGTTCTCTGTGTTTTAGAGCCAGAGAGCTCCTTATTTCCTCCCTGTTTTATGTGTGTGTGTGTGTGTTTGTCCCCGAGGAACATGTAACCTAGTTTTGACTGTGTTGTATTATAGTTTGGTTGACTCTAATTATCTCTGTTTGGAAGGGGTTGTCCCCAGCATTAGTAGCAGTTAGAGCTGTGGGTCTCAGACTTGGCTGGTTGGTTGGCTAGCTGACTGCGCGCTTGGTTTCTGTTGGGCATTTGTTCCAGTTTTTGAGGCCCATGAACTGATTGATTCAAGTTTGTTTTGCCAGATTCTTTTAAAGGAAGTTTAATTTGGGGTTTTCTCTCTTTGTGTGTCAGAGCAGCCTATGTACTCCCTCTTCCCGTTCATTCTCTTCAAATCTAAAGCTCCCCGTTGCGTCTTTGTTGGTGTCCAGAAGCTTGCTGAATAAATACCTTCAGATACTAAAACTTGAAGGGGTACTTTATTAAATAAGTCTTGAACCGAGCCTTTTTTTCCCTAGCGATCTGGATTTTCTTTTTTATTTATTGTCTACTTGACACACAGTGCCATGGCCCAGCTCCATTCTGACAGTGGCAGAGGCTGGCTCAACTTGAATCCCTATTCAGCGCTGACAGCATGGACCTGGTCATCTGTGCAGATACGGACTCACTGATGCACACTCTCCCTCTCTCTCTGTCTCTCCCCCTCACACTCCCTCTCTCTCTCTCTCTCCCTTTCCCTCTCTATCTTGCTCCCCCCTCTCTCTCCCCCCTCCCACCTTCTTTCTCTCTCCCTTTCGCCCTCTCTCCCTCTCGCTCACTCTCTCACACACGCACACACACACACACAGTTCTGTTGGATGAGATTATAGTGTAATCCAGAACTATTGAGGTGAAAGATTATGTATCAATCTCCCTTAACATGGAGCAGAAAATCAGAAAGACCGGGCTGTGTGCATTTATTTTATGTGCGTCTTTATGTGGACACGTGTATGTTTCAGTGTGACCGTGTGCGTGCCTTTTTCAGTGTGTGTATGCCTGTGTCTGTGCGTGTATGTATCTGTGTATATGTGTCCCTTTATATGTGTGTGGGTGTGTACGTGTTTATCATAGCGTGGCCTCAGTAATAAATACGAGCAGGAGGAAATGTGGGTGGGGCAGTTGGGGGTAAGGGGGGGGGGGGGGGGGCGGGTGAGAGTAGTAGTGCACCAAAACCCCACAGACCTGAACTGAGAACCATGGTCATTGTGCAGTCTGACAGGATTATGGTTGCGTTGTTAAAATTAGCATTGATGCCGTGCTTTGCCCTGAGGGTGGGACTGTCATCTTTATGCATGACTGCTGCCCATTGTATGTCTGAGAAATATATTCTTGCTCCTTTGTGGTCAACATAGCCATGTGTCCAATTGTCTGAACATCTGTGCCCAACGTATCCAAGTGTGTTAAGAAACTATGCGACTGTGTGTCCGGTAATGCAATTAGCTGCCACTACGACGTGTGAAGTACCATTATTAGTCAATGCCCCTGAGCTAATATCCCTGTTTTATAGCGCTGAGTACCTGAGCCGCACTTTGGGGTGTGAATCCCCCAGGTTCGACTGTTAAGGGGATGGGACTGCGGTGTGAATGAGCTGGGGGCCTGGGGGGCGGGAGATATCAGAATCTGTTCGGCGCTGTGCTTCCTCCGCCATGATGATCGCACACAACACCAGCTGAGAAGACTGTGCGAAAGATTGTATGCGGTGTCCTCCGGAACTATTTATTGATTTATTTATTTTCCTAATTTAGGCTTCGCGGTTTGGGGTCCACTGTGCACGCACCTAACCCATGGTTGCAGAAGCTGCTATTTTAAATATTGTAGCCACTGCGTTGCCTCTCAGATTTAGAGTCACGTTTTATATGTTTCCAGCATTAAATCAGTAAGCAACAGCTCTCAGCAGGAGGGCATTAATAACAATGTAACTGAGCGAGGCTGGGGGGGGGGTGAGAGGGAGGGGTGGGGGGGGGGGGGGGGGTTGGGGGGGCGAGAGGGAGGGGTGGACTGTTGGAGCGGATGAGAGAGATGGGCTCCTGGTTAAACACAGTTCATAAAGAGCTTAGTGCAGCTGAAGGAGATTGGGTGAGAGCAGGGCTGCACAGGACAACCTGGTCAAAGGATTATCAGGGAGAGGGAGGGAGGGAGAGAGAGAGCGTGAGACAGAGAGCAAGAACGGTGTGATTGATAGAGGAAGCTCAGAAGTGGGTTTGGGGATGTCACATGTCCCTCTCCTCTTATTGTTCCTCACCACTGGGCACAGGCAGGTAGGGGCGTGGCCAGAGGGGAGCTGGCCAATGCTAATATCCACAGTGACTGTGCAGCTAACAGCCCGTCCCTAACTGCCCATGACCCTAATCCAGCGCAGAGGGCCAACATTACGGTCACTGAGACAGGCTCAGCGGGGTTAGCAGTGAGTCCTGCCAGACTTCCGAGCCTCAGAGCCTTCCAAACGCACGCGTGCACCTGTGCTCACCTTCTACTGTACCCTGAAAATGCAGCCTGTCTGTAATACTGCACCCCGTTAATGCAGTGACCACCCCCCCCCACCCCTCAGCTGTACCCTGAAAATGCAGGCCGTCTGTAATACTGCACCCTGTTAATGCAGTGACCACCCCCCCCACCCCTCAGCTGTACCCTAGAAATGCAGCCCGTCTGTAATACTGCACCCCGTTAATGCAGTGACCACCCCCCCCGTACCCCTCAGCTGTACCCTAGAAATGCAGCCCGTCTGTAATACTGCACCCCGTTAATGCAGTGACCACCCCCCCCACCCCTCAGCTGTACCCTAGAAATGCAGCCCGTCTGTAATACTGCACCCCGTTAATGCAGTGACCACCCCCCCCGTACCCCTCAGCTGTACCCTGGAAATGCTGTACACCTGTGATGCTTTACCTCAGTATTGCAGCGACGCCCTCCACAGTGAGGCAGTACTAAGGTGGCGCAGGAAATGAACTCCATATCCGCGTTCTCTTTCCTGTCCTTCTCAGTCCCGGCCTTTTGCGCGTGTCACGCGGGTAGAGTGCTGTTGACACATGAAAAATGGGCTTTTGTGAGTGTGTGATTAAAGGGTCCCGGAACACTCGAGACCCTGTCTGCGCCCCGCCCGCCCCCGCCCCCGCCCCCGCACCCCCGCAAATACTGCCACCCATGTTTTCGGTCTTATCCGTCCCAACACTGCGGCCCTGTGCGGGACCCGCGTCAGCGGGCCGGGGTCAGAGGGGTCGTTTCATCTCTTTCGGGGCTGGAGTTCTGGGAGGCTGCTGTGGCCGATCGCATTAAAGGCCCACCAGCCCTTCCTTCAGAGTGGCCCGGGAATCAGGCTCTCTTAGACAGGTTCTGTTTTCCAGCTGAAGATTGAATTTGGTCCGTGTGATTAGATTTTTCTCTCCCTATAAATATCCCTTGTTCCGCGGAGGGCTGCTCTGAGAGCCCGAAGCAAAGCCCGACGTTTATCCGCGGGCTCTGACACTCCCTCTGTCTCTCTGCTGTTCTCTCGCTGCTCTCTGCTCCCGCTCGATCAGCCCCTCTCTCCCCTGGACTGTCTCTCACGCCGCCTCGCTCTGTCTTCCCCACACCTCTGCGCTCCGCAGAGAACACTTAGCAGTATTAATGATTCAGTCCTGCCCTCCGCTTGTTCTGTGAATGTGTGTGTGTGTGTGTGTGCGCATGCGTGTGTGAGGGAGTGTGACCGTGTGCGAGCGCGTGTGAGTGTGTATGTGTGTGTGTGTGAGAGAGGGAGTGTGAGTGTGTGTGTACATGTGAGTGTGTCTGTGTACGTGTGAGTGTGTGTGTGCCTGTGTGAGTGTGTGTGTGTGTGTATGTGAGGGCTCACACGTGCGTGCAGGCATGTCCTCTCGTCGAACCTTGGGCCCACAGAGCCACATCTGGAGCAGGGTTCAGGCAGAGACGTTAGACTGAGATGCAGTAGGTGCTGCCTGTGCTGTTAGAGCAGAGTCCATTTCTAACTCCAGTGCTGAATGGTGTTCTCTCTCTGCACTTGAGCTTTGGCCTCTCAGCAGACCCAGCATTCACACCATCTCCCCTTCTGTGAGGATCGTCTACACAAAGCAGCCCAATTAATATCTCGCCACAAAAGGCCTTTTCTGTGGAAGCACAACGTTTGGGGAAGGATTTTCAGTACGTGCTCGTGGATACACATGACTTCAAAAAGCAAATTGTCACATGCTGAACTTCTTCTTTGTATGAACTCCAGCCAGCTTTCTCCTCTTAAATGGCGCTTTGTCACATAAACATTAGCAGTTCGGTCTGTGGCTTTGGGCCTTCCTAACGGCGCTCTCTGTCTTCACCTCCTCCTTAGTTCACGCCTGAAAGGGTTTCCGTGTCACTGTAAGGCAGCCTCTTGGCCGTCATCGTCCGTGTACTTTTAGACAGGAGGCTGATCTGCTGTCTCCTGGACAGTTCAGCTTTTACAATTTGAATAAATTTGGTCAGCAGGCAGTCGGGCATTTATTGTGGCTTTTGCGTGTCTGACTGAGAGATCACAAATCAGTTACAGGGATTAGCGTTCATTTGGTTTTTCCCTATCGAGAAAATGAAGGAATGTCTTGTTGCTTGTTGTTCGTTTTCATGATGTCGATGAAGGAAAGCGAATGCCTCTGAATAATAATGACTAATAATTCATTGATATTCGTTTCGCTGCCTGGGGAGCGCTCGTCGCCGTGCGGTGAGTCAGTGTTTACGCCGGGGGAGCTGTCGTAGCGCAGCGCTCTGCGGCCGGAGCGGGTTTCCGCCGGGGTCTCTGAAGCCGTGGAGTATCTCACATGTGAACGAGGCTGATTGAAACGTGCGCCCTTCGGCCCGACCCCGCGCTCCGTGGGTCGCGTTCGACGGGCTAATTCCCCCGGGACCAAAGAATGCGCCGCTGATGGGAGTCAGGAGACGCTGGTCCGGCGTGACTCTCATCAGAGCAGAGCGCTCTGTTTGCTCGCTCGCGTCTGCTCTGTGATTCCTCGGGCCAGCCGGGGCCAGTCTGACTCATCCGGGGCGACGTGCCCCCCCTGCGGCTCCGCGGCCTAGCGTCCGCTCCCCCTCCCCCTCCCCCTCCCCCTAGCCCGTGGATGTAGCCGCGCTGTCCCCGGCAGCGCTGGGAGAGGGGTGCGTGGTGAAGCCCACCGGATCGTACCGGAACCAATCGAATGACCTTGTGCTCTGTAGCAAAATGTTCCGATTGGTTTAAAAATTAAAAAAAAAAAAAAAAAGAAAGTGAGTAATTGATGGAACGTGGTGGCTCCGCCCCCTTTGAGGTGATGCAGAGGTAATGAGGCCTCAGGCTCCCTGTGGGGTGGAGGTGTAGCGGCTCTCTGGTGTGAGCGGCGGCAGACTGCAGCCCCGGAGCCCGGCGCTCTAACCGCTCTTCCCCCGCCGGAGTCCTGGCAGAGCCCAGCGCACGCCTGCTCTCGCTCCGGCTGAGCTCAGCTGATTGGGCTGGACTGAGCTTTTAATTGAGCTCTGATCTGGCTTTGACACCTCTGACGGGTATCTGCAGGACGTTCAGCATAACGAAATGAAGAGAAGTGCTTCAGAGGTGTGGTGAAAAGGGGTGCAGAAGCGTAAAGGCATTTCGGCCTTTTGGGTGAGCCCCGTCTCCGGCTAATTGAGCTCTGAAGGGGAACCATCTTAGGTCCCCCCCGTTTCCCTGCTGAAACGTCACGCTCGCCGCATGCTGGGGTCCTGTCATCGCTGTTAATAGAGCTGGAAGCTCCTCTCGCTCATTTACACCAGGCGAGTAGTGAAAAACCTCAGGCTGTTCCCAGAAGCTGCGAGGGGTTTAAATAGAAGAATAGGTGTCTAATGTCTTTTTGTGCCATAGCACTTGAGCTGGAGTCTCCAGGAGCAGTCAAAGAGCTTTGTAAACAACCCCCCCTCCCCTCTCTGCCCTTCTTTCCGAAAGGAACAGCCTGCGGCAGTCGCCCCCTCCGCGCCCCCTACCCCCCCGACCCCCCCCCCAGCTGTGCGAGGAGGCACAGACTGAGACGTGCTCACGGGGAGGGGGAAGAGGTTTGGAGGAACGTGCACAAAAACAAAAGCGGCTGGATGTGCGGGGAGACACACACACCGCACACCCGCATTTTTGAGCCTTTTTGAGAAGTTTCTTAGGAACACGAGAAAAGTTATGATCCACAGGAGGGCCCTCTGCTCCTGCTCCCTAGAATAAAGACACCATTGAGCTGAACCACACACACTCTCACCCACTAACCACACACACATACCCTCACTAACCTCACACACTCTCACACGCACACACACACACATATACACTCTCACCCACTAACCACACACACATACCCTCACTAACCTCACACACGCACACACACACATACCCTCACTAACCTCACACACTCTCACACACGCACACACACACATATACACTCTCACCCACTAACCACACACACATACCCTCACTAACCTCACACACTCTCACACACGCACACACGCACACACACACATATACACTCTCACCCACTAACCACACACACATACCCTCACTAACCTCACACACTCTCACACACGCACACACGCACACGCACACATATACACTCTCACCCACTAACCACACACACATACCCTCACTAACCTCACACACTCACACACACACACACACACACACACATATACACTCTCACCCACTAACCACACACACATACCCTCACTAACCTCACACACTCACACACACACACACATATACACTCTCACCCACTAACCACACACACATACCCTCACTAACCTCACACACGCACACACACACACACACACACACACACATACACATATACACTCTCACCCACTAACCACACACACATACCCTCACTAACCTCACACACTCACACACACACACACACACACACACACACACACACATATACACTCTCACCCACTAACCACACACACATACCCTCACTAACCTCACACACTCACACACACACACACACTCTCACCCACTAACCACACACACATACCCTCACTAACCTCTCACACGCACACACATACATATACACTCTCACCCACTAACCACACACACATACCCTCACTAACCTCACACACTCACATATATACTCTCACCCACTAACCACACACACATTCTCGCACACTCACATACTACGACACACACACACACACACACACACACGCACTCATTCACCAACCACACGCACTCACTCACTAGTGTTACTGCCAGACACATGCGCACACACACATACGTGCTCTCCAAGTGCACACACACTTCCACATACTTACTAGATATTACTCCCAATCAATCATATTCTAACACACACATAAACACACACTCACCAAGCACACACTGAATAATGATGTTAAACAAATGTGCATACCCACTCTTGGCACATTTTCTCTTGTGCCATAAAATAAAACATGCATATATGCATGCGTATAAACCATACAAATAAACTGCTGACACACACACCAATATAAATAACACGTGGCACATTAAGTAATGCATTAAAGCAGAATTTACGCAAACACTAAA
>NC_049208.1:24926286-25041286 GCF_013347855.1 Anguilla anguilla
TCCTCAGCAGAGATGGAGTAGAAATAGCCGTTGCCTGCAGTGGGATGGGAATGCATTATTTTTAAACCCAGAGAAGGGCTCCTGCTGGGGATGAAGGCATGCCAAAGGTATTTTGAGAAACATCAAGGCTGTTTTGAAAGGCCTCCACATCCTTTTGATCTTTTGTAAACAGTGTGTCTCCATCTGCGCGGTCCGAGGCGCTGGCTCGGGGGACGTGCAGGAAGAAGACTCGTGTCCTTCTTTTTTTAAACATTTTTGTCTCCTGTTTTTTTTTTTTTGTTGTCCCAACATGATCAACATGGAGGGCCTACTCATATTTTATAGATGTGTCCTTTTCCCAGTAATTTTTTCCGTACATTGTGCCGAGTGTATATTGGAATGTATACCCTCTGACGTGCGTGTGGTCAGTTTCCCGCTCTTTTTCTCTCTGTATTCCGCTGGCTAAGGCGCATACTGCGCAGGGGACTGCGTTAATGAAGCTGGCAGACGAGAGGCTGCCAGTCAATCAAACGAGCTGCTGTTGGGCCATGTGGCCAGGAGGTCCCTGTTAAGGGAAGCCATCTTACCCTGAGTGGCGCTGTGGCCAATTACATGCCCATCTACCGGGCTACCGATCGCAGCTGGCACAGGCGTAGTTGGGATTAGATTCACAAAGGGCTGGTGATTTACTTTGTCACATTACCACAGCATAGAGAGAGAGAGAGAGAGAGAGGGAAAGGGAGAGAGGAAGGAAGAAAACATTCCCAGAATGCACCCAAATCTTAAATTGTCTGTAAGCTAAAGAAAGAAAAACAATAAAGGAAGGACCCTCAAATACAAGTTTGCTCTGAAATTCAGATGTACAAATATCTCCTCTTGAACCTCTCCTTGGAAACTGCTCAGCTCCTCATATTTCTAAGAGGGAGAGCAAAAAAGGTGAGCGTTCCTGTCATAGCTTTCACTAATTTAATTTAGTCTTTTATTTGTTTAACTTCTACTTGTTCATATCTGTTATGCGCAGTAGTGCCCTTTCAGACATCGCATTTCCTTTGGAGAGTGTAAACGTGCACATTTGGGCGAGCCGAGCGGCGCGGTCCGTGGGCTAGCCGAGCGGCGCGGTCCGTGGGCTAGCCGCACTTTCCCAGCTCTGATCCCTTCTGCTTACTGCCTGCAAAATGCAAGAATATGTCCTGCTCTCCTTTAAATGAAAAAAGTGGAGTCTCATGGAATGAAAATTGAGGAGCAGTGGTGCACAATTAGATTTTCTTTTATGATTAGATCCAGACAAGCATTTTATGGGCTGGCATCTGAAATGATCATATGCCTGCCATCCTCCGGCATGTGGGAGAAATCCAGCCTCGGATACTTTTAAGATCTGTATGGTCTTTGTCTCTCTCTCTCTGCCTCACACAGACACACACACGCGTGCGCACCCTCTCATGCACACACACACGCACCCACACACGCACTCGCACAGAGACAGCGACGGCTCGCGCCAACCCCTAATCACATCACACGGAAAATTACACCCACAAACAGCCCCAGCACTGTCAGTGTTGATCGGGAAAACCCACGGAGATGCAGCCCTTTCTGCATGCGGCAGAGCCCCCTACAGAGGAGCCTGCTCTGGTGGAGCGCACCACAGAGTTAAATGACAAGCAGAGCCGGATGCTCTAGAGCTGTCCCTCAAAGAATCAGAGGCACACACCATAGAAAGCTACCTCTGAAGCGAGTGGCCAGAGGTCCTCCGGTGGGAGTCCTAGCAGCTGAGACTCTCTGTGTCATGTGACACAGCCAAGGCTGAACTGGAAGGGGCACTGCCATTTTGTGAAGTGTGGAGGGGGATAGCTCGCTGCCATTAGAGCGGGGCTTTTAGGGATTCTAGCATTCATTACGCCTTCGTATGTTTTTTCCAGTATGAAGTCCAAGCTTGGACAACAACCAAGATGCTGAAGAAAGAACCCCTTTCACTGTGTTCACACCAATCCTCAGTTGTTTTTTTGTTTTGTAAAGCATTTCTTGTAGGGTAAAGAGATTCTCAAATATTTTATGTTTTTTGGGGGGGGGGTGTATGTGTGTTCATGGTGTGTGTGTTCTTGGTTTGTGTGTTTTTGTGAGAGAACGTGCGTCCGCTCATGTGCGCGCGACACTTCTTTTTGTGTTCTCTGGGTGTATTTGTCCGTGCGTTTCTTGGTCCCCGAGTGTGGGTGTGTGCGAGAAGGAGAGTTAATTGATTTTGCCGTATGCCTTTCCCCGTTTTTATTGGTTTTCCTTGTGTGTCAGAATGTGGGACAGGAGGGAGAGCCTGTGTGTGTCCTGCGTGTTTTGTGTGTGTGTGTGTGTGTTTGGGGGGTTCCCACTGGGAGAGCAGCTAGCTAGAGCAGGATGTTGGGGGAAGGGAGTGTAGAAAGAGGAGGGGGGCGGGGGTAGGGGGAGGTGGGGGGGGGGCAGACAGGATGTTAGCCATGAGATGAAAGCAGAGGAGAGGGGGTCAGTGGCACAGCAGTCTGATAACCATCCCCATTCAGATCACCACAAGAGGCCAACAGTTCAAAGAACTGGGCATGCCCAGTGAGTGCTTTTTGTGCTACTGGTCTGGAAGAGAAATGTCACTTCCTCCGCATTTTTGAGGATTGTCAGGGGGGAATATCGCGCCATTTATTTCAATTTTGCGTTTATTCTGCTCTTCATCTGCATTCAACCCCCTTTAATAATTTATAGCACTGACAGAGCTGAATGTCCTCCTTTTTATGAAATAACTGTCTAGTGTTGCTGTCTGCCAGTGTTCATGGGTGTCCATGGCAACCCCCCTCATTGTAAAACTCACCCCACCCCCACCACAGATCATCACACGCATGCCCTCATCTTGAAAGGCACTTTACAATCTCCACCATTCAGCCTTTTCACAAAGTGCAAATTAAACAGTGAATACATTCATATTGCTTAAGAATCAGAATCAGGACGTTGTGTGCTTACAGTGCATGCACGCAGTCAGTAATCTTTGCAGTGTTACTTATGTCTTTATTGCAGTTACATAAAATGCCGTTGATACGGCCCATAAGCCTGGAAAAAAAAAAACCCTCCTGGTTTTTTTTTTTCATCCATCTGTTGGGAAATGCGCGCTTGATTTGAGCGCTCTCCCCGGCCGGGGCCCTCCCCTCTGGCCACGCGGCCGACCGTCCGTCTTCTCACAGCTCACAGAACTCCCCGCCGTTTGATCGATTCGCCTCCCGTGACCACCACAGCTCCTGATGGCCCCACGGCAGTTAATTTATTCCATGTGACGTGTCCTGCCCCCCCCCGCCCCCCCCGGCCCAACTCCTCTCCTCGCGGGGTCAGATTCCGTACACGGCCTTCAGTGTTGCTTGTTTAGTTTTTTTTGTAATGTTTTCAGCAGTTCATGTTGGGGTTTATCCTCCTGTAGGCTTGCGAGTAAAGCAGAGGTTCGGGCTTTTAAGCTAGTTTTTGCTTGACAAGTGAAATTGTCTTGCCCCCAGGCAAATCTTGAAATTAGCAAAACTGTCACCTCACTGGCAATTTTTTTTTCTTATTTAGCAAAAAAGTAATTTTTAAAAAAAGTAAGTCTAAATATAAGACTAAGGTACTCGCTAAGATGAATCTGTCAGAACCATGTTAATCAAAGAACTGTCAGTTTTGAGATCCACTTGAAATGGTAAGACTGAAGGGTCAAAGAACATGCCTTGACAAATGAGGCCCTTCACATTGTAACAGCCTTGTTTCATCACCCACCAACGCCTCCCATGCGCGCACACACACGCAAACACAAACACACGCTCACACACATGCACACACTCAGACTTGCATGCATACACACCCACATTCACTCACGTGTTCACACACACACACACAAAGGCATGTGTTAATTTACATGCCAGTATCCCCCTAGGTCTCAGATGAAAAATAAACAGATTAGGAAACCAGAGAAAAGCAGGTGATTGAAGTTGTGCTGAAACACTGTTCTCCCTTTTGCCACATCTTCGAGAGAACAATATGTGTGGGTACTGTCCACACATTGAATGCCATGATACTTTTATTTCCATTTTTTTACTGTTTGCATGTGTGAGTAATTTGATGATGGTACATAAGAATTAGGGTTTTTGCAGTGAAACATTTCATTTCAGTCTTCAACAATGGTTTAGTGCCCAGAACACATTAACCAGGCCTTCCCCCTGCCAAGAAGCTCAATCTTGGCTACAAATGGTTCTTTCAGCAAGACAATGATCCCTCATACCTCAGATTTAACCAATAAATAGTTAACTGACCACAACGTAACTATCTTCAGTGGCTGTCTCAGTCCCCACACTCGAGCCCAATTGAAAATTTGTGGTTTCAGTCAAAGAGGACAGTCCACAGGCCACAGACCAAAGGATCTGAAGCATCTTGAAAGATTCTATTTGAAGAAATGGTCAAAGAACCTTTCCAACTCTCAAATCTCATATACACCACAGAAGACATCTATGTAGTGTTGTCTCCTTACAAAGGGAGTGTGTGTGTGTGTGTGCATGCGTGCGTGCGTGCGTGCGTGCGTGCACAAGGTTCCGAATGTAGGCTACTCTGTACTAAAGCACTAAATGAATAATGGTCTGAATAATTGTGACACCTCAGAATAAAATACTGCTTTTTAAATGAACGTTTTCTGAGTTTTCCCATTTTAAACTAACAATATTACCTTATTACTCATATTGTTCATTTTATTCATGATTCTTTGCTCATCTTGATCAAGGGAGTGAATAGTTTTCAGGTCAATATATATGAATTAATATGTATTTGGTTAAATATTCTAACATACATTTTGAAGGTCTTTTGCATGGTGTTTGCTGCTAATTGCAAATGGCAAAACCATTTGAGTAAAATCTTGGTTGTGAATTCTGAATCTTCATTCTGCCTCTGTCTGCCAGGGCCAAAGATGGACTCCCTCCCTAGAGAAGAGGAGACCGGTGGACATGGAGGGGTCGAGCAACGATGAATTTATTGACGATGAGGATCTCTTCTCCGGCTCTGGCTCTGGCTGTGAGTGTTTTTGTGCTTCCATGCTTTGTGTTCAACCTGGTGTGAGATCACAAATGTGTGTTTAGAATATTCTTAACTCAACAATCTAATACTGATGTAAGAATCAATACTGGTTAATGAAAGCACTGGAGTGCTAGACTTAGGATTTGGGCTAAAAAACATTCCAATAAACTTTCTCTTTAAAGGGTTAACTTAAAAACTCAGTGTTCCACATGCAAGTTTATAACCGCTCTGCTTCAGTCTGTTTGCACTAGAAGGTCACCCTTACATTTTTACTTGTAGATCTGACCACAGAAAATGACAAATTGAAGACTAATGGCAGTAAGGAATCTGTGGCACCCTTGACCCTTGCAGAAGTGGAAATAAGCAATGATGAAATGCATGAAATAAGCAGCTTCAAACATCTGCCAAAACTCCACTGTCCAGGGATATCAAAATATTGTGTTTTAACCCTCATAAATCTCAGTGAAATAAATGAATACCGGAAATAACTGTACGCGATTTTTAGGAGGCGCACACACACACCCACACACACACTATTTTGGCATAAACATGCCATTGTTTGTATTTAAAATAGAATGCAGAAAGATTCAGTGTGGTGGGACTCAATGGTGGTAGGGAGAGATAAAAGTTGAAGTGGAAAATTTTGTGCGGAGTACTGTTCTTTTTTTCTCTCACGATCTTAGACATTATAAATGAGGTGCTACACACAGTGATATGCCTGTGCGTTGTATGTCAGCCTACGAACAGTGAGACATGCTTGTTGAGACTGTCAGTGGAGATTGTGAAGAATATGTAACACCTAGTAAAAACAGAGCTCTGAACCTGGGTCTGGCTTCGCAGAAAACATCTCTCTGGTTGTGAGTGTCTTTTACAAAGAGGGAAAGAAAGCATGCACACACATACACACACACACACACGCATGCACACACACACACACACACACACACACACACACACACACACATGCACATACACACACACACACACGCATGCTCACACACACGCACGTACACACACACACACACACACACATACACACACAGTTGGCCAGTAGCACAGCCCACGCCCAGATTCTGCTCATTATGGGATCTTATTTACTGTAATCTGATTACAAACTGCAGCTCTGATGCACAAACCCACAGGAATGTGGCCTGTACAGAGCCCTGTGCTGAACCCCCAGTGTCTCTGCTGGTCTGGGGACTGTGTGAACCGGGCTCTGGTCCAGCCGAGGAGGAGGAGGATCGCTCTTCCTCTGTGCGGCTGGTGCGACGTCTTGCCAAACAAGGGAGGGGGGGAGCGGTGGAGGGGGTATGGTTCCCATGGCGATGGGTCTCTCCGGAGCGCAGCGAATATTAAATTGATTGTCGCGTTGTTTGTGCAAATGCCGCGGGCGCGGCGCTCCAGAGCGGTCGCGTCGGAGGTCTCGGGACGCTCATCTCGCATTTGTGACATCGCGGCGGTGCAGCGCTTCCTTAAATGGCTGAAGCCAGCCCGAAGCCAATTAGTGGCGCTCCCCCGCCGCGCTGGGGGGACCGGGATCCTGTCTGCGGTCCGCGGGGGGGGGGGCAGCCGGAGGAGGGATTACGGCAGAGATGGTGCTTTATTAATCCTGCGGCTCTCTGGTGGGCCGGCACGGGGGATTAAAGGAGAGGAAAGACGGCTTCCAGGGTTCAGGAAATCTCTTTTTTCTTTCCTTCTCCCCCCTGTGGGCTTCGGGTTTTCCATCTTTCGCATCCCCTTTTCCTCCCGTTTTTGTCGTAGGCGAGTGAAATGTGTTTTAGCGCCACACCCGCCGATCGAGCCAGGCAGCTGGTGCGCTTTCACCTCTGCCCTGCACTCGCCTGAAGGTCACGGGCTCTCTTCCGTGCTACGCTATAGGAGAGCTAGCGCACATCTCTCGCAGACTTAAGACTGCTAGCCTGTAGGTAGCACCCGGTGAGACGTAAGGAGACGCTGAAGGGAGCTAAGGTAACCAAACTGATTTAAATCCACCCTGGCCTGGTGGAGTCAAAGCCTTGGTGCCCTGACCCTGCAGGTTCCTGGTCGGGGATGGCAGCCAATGCTGGAGCTAGCACCGCGTAGGCTTCAGGCCTGAGGGTTTCCATTTTGTTTGCTTGTGTTTCCTCTGGAGAAGCGGCTGTGCTACACCTGCAGTTTCCATGTAGAATCAGAGTTGCCTGATTGAACACACTCGTATTGATCCGGTCATTTCCCTCCGTGCTGATGGAAGGGCTCGGCTGATGCCTGTGGCTTCCTGATCCCAAGGAGGAAATGTATATTTATAACCGCGGACACTATTTATTCACACTGCTTGTGTAGGTATCTGAAATCATGCATCTCCTGCCTTCTCTCTCTTTCCCTGTCTCTCAGTCTGCCTCTCCCTCCCCCTCCATCCTTCTCCACTCGCGGTCCCTCTCTCTTAGTCTCTTCCACCCCCTCTACCCATACTTTCACTTTCAGTGCAGATTTACATGGCTTTGTTTACATGGCGCAGCGAGGTTACGTCACCAAAACATGGCACTCGACACAAATAAACGTACAGCAGTCACACGTGAAAGAAGAATTAGTGCAATTAGCAAAGGTGAAAGATTCCAGTGAATGCAGTCATTTACAGTAATACCTGGCCTTCTGGATCACCTCAGTATCAGCATCCCTCCCACTGACAGAAACATTTTTTCTGTCTCGCTACTGAATTATTGATTAAATTCTGTTGGGTGGGAGGAACTGGCCCAAATCCTGGAGTTGCCAGGAAAGCTCTGTCACTGAAGTAATTTCATTTTGATTGTGATGAGGTGACATCTGGTTTGTTCACATTGCCTGCTGTTTGAATTCTGTCCTGAGACTTTCTGGGGTGAGTTAATTCAGAGTGACATAGAACCCAGCACAGCACAATCTTGTGATGATAGAGTGCAGGTTTTTTTTCTTTAGTTGGAGCCGGGTTTTAGTTACATGTTCCAAACTGTAATCTGTTTCTCTCTGTGTCGGTTTACCTCTTTCTCAGTGGTTCCAGAGATGGAGGTGAGGCCTACAGCTATGGGCGTTACCTTCACTACAGAAGAGCCTCTCCCTCTGTCCACGACCCAGGCCACCTCCCCGGCCCCCTCCGCCCCGCCCGCCGCCGAGCCCAGCAACACCCCCGTCTGGAGCCCGACTGGGGAGGGCGAGGGGCCGTGGGAGACTGAGAAAGAGAGAGAGGCTGAGAGAGAAAGGGAAAAAGAGGTAGAAGGAGAGAGGGAACAGGAGAAGGAGAGAGAACGAGAACGGGAGAGAGAGAGGGAGAGGGAACGAGAGAGGGAGAGGGAAAAAGAAAGGGAGAGGGAGAGGGAAAAAGAGAGGGAGAGGGAAAGAGAGAGAGAGAGGGACCGGGAAAGAGAACGAGAGAGGGAGAGGGAAAGAGAACGAGAGAGGGAGCGGGAACGAGAGAGAGACAGGACCAGAGTTCTACTGGCCACAGACTCTCCGAGATCCCCTGCTGCAGTCCCCATGGCCACCACCAGCTCTGCCACTACTCCAGCGCAGAGCTCAGTGCCCCCTAGCAGTGTGGAGGACTTCAGCACCGCCATAGAGGAAGAAGAGGAGGAGGCGGATGTGTTCATCCCCGTGGGCCCGACAGAGCCCGTCCCCACCAGCCGAATTGAGTCCACCACACAGATCACCACTTCCACCACACCTGTCCCAACAACCACCCTCACCACCACCACCAGTACCCTAGTGCCCTCTACTACAGCCCCACCCACTACCCCGACAGCTGCCCCCACCACTGCGAAACCCAGGACCAGGGCTCCCAGTGCCGACTCGCTGTGGCCACGGGCCCCGAAGACCACGCCCAGCCAGGCCACACCCACGGAGGCCAGCACGCGTCTTCAGACCCCCTCCACAGTGCAGGTGAGCCCGGCCAGCCGACACCTCCGCTAGCGCCTAGCACTAGCGCCTAGCGAAGCGTCTCCCCTCGCTGACGCAAGGCAGCCGTCGCTGCTGCCAGCGCAATTCAGGCGAGCCACACTGACATGAAAAGCACACCCACGCCCCCACCCCCCGTTGTGAGAGCGCTTTTACTGTCGGATAAAAGGTGAAATCTGTAGGAAAAGGGAAAATTAAACCAATCCAGATAAAACGCAAGATCAGAGGAAAAGAAGGAGCCCTTATCTCCAAAGCAAAGGATGTGAAAATGTGATAATCTTACGTAAAACTCTGGGCGTTGCGGTGGGAAGGGAAACAAGGTCAACGCATCTAAACCGGCTAGCTTTTTAAATCAAGGACATGCACACCGCACCGCCAAATTTATCTGCCACGTCCACACATTGCATTACAGTAGATCCTTATCTGCGGGTGAGGGATGGTGTGTTTGCGGAGACGTTGAAATGCGCTGTCGTGTCTCTCCTCCCCCAGCCTCGTGCTCCGGAGGAGGGGCTCAATAATGAGGTGGCCGGCGCTGGTCCCAGCGGAGACTTTGAAATCCGGGAGGAGGACACTCGCTCGCCCAATGAGGTGGTGCGAGGGGCCAAGGTCGCGGTCGAGACGGGGGCGGAGCCAGACCTGATTGGCAACACGGTGGATACAGGGAGTTCTGCTGCGCAGCTGCCTCAGAAGAACATCCTGGAGAGGAAGGAGGTGCTGATAGGTAAGACTCTTACACACACACACACACACACACACACACACACTCACACACACACACACAAATGCGCACACACACTCACACCCAGACAAACATACATGCGTCCATACACACAAACACACCATATATATGTATACACATGCTCATACACATACATGTATGCATAGTGCTGAACACAGTATACATATGCACTATACATAAATATTATACACAGATACTGATATATAAGTATCTGTGTATAAGTCACACTTTGTTTCTCTCTGTCTTTCATGGTTTTCTCTCAATGTCTTTGTCTGTTTGTCTATCTGCCTGTCTGTCTCTCTGTCTGTCTTTCTCTCTGGCTGGGGGAGGCATAGCATGCAGCAAGGCATGATGGGCTTTCTGTCCCCATCAGTAGTGATCCCATGTTAGCAGGCTGTAGAGGCTCTCAGAGCAAGTGCCACAGACCAGACTATCCGCAGTCTTTATTTAACAGCATATGTAGCACCCGTAGGAGTTTTTCTCCCTCACTCTCTCTCCTCACACCTTCCCACCCTTCTTGTCATCTCCCTTTTTTTTGCACTCCCTCCCTCCCTCCCTCCCTCCCTCCAGCCTTATCTGCCTTCCTTTATTCCCATCTCACTCTCTCCTCCCCCCTCCTTCACTTCCTGTGTGCCCAGACTGATGTTCCTGTCCTGTCTTTTCTCCTCCAGCTGTTCTGTTTGGAGGGCTCCTAGCTGTGGTGTTTGCAGACTTCCTGGTTATAGGTAACGCACAGGCCGGGCACTACTGTGTGGTAGAGCAGAGGTTAGAGGAGACGGAGCGCAGTAATAGAGCAGAAGCCAGGCGGTCCCAGCGTAGTGGTTGCCCCCTCCCCAGCAGTAACGGTGTTTCTCTGTGTGAAGGAAGTGTTACGTCACGTTAGCTTGTGTGTAGCTTATTCTGCTTGTGTCTACCTCTTTATGTCTGTTTGTACATGTCAGTATATGTGTGTGTGTGTGTGTGTGTGTGTGTGTTCAGTGACTCTTTCGGTGTGGTAGTGTGCGGTGTGGAGAGAGCAGTTTGTCACTGAATACATTGTGTAGTGACATTTTATTATGTTTTTCACTCTACCTGAGTACATATCTCTCTACACCACTCAGCAGGTTTAAACACCTTTCCCAGAAGACAGTGTGGCACATAATGTGCATTGCAGTGTGTAGTAGCCTGTAACTGGTCTCTCTCTGTTTCTCTCTCTCTCTCTCTCTCTCCCCCTCTCTCTCTCTCTCCCTGCGCAGCGGTGATAGTAGGGGGCGTGGTGGGTGCCCTCTTTGCGGCGTTCCTGGTCATGCTCCTGGTTTACCGCATGAAGAAGAAGGACGAGGGGAGCTACACCCTGGAGGAACCCAAGCAGGCCACCGTCACCTACCAGAAACCAGACAAGCAGGAGGAGTTCTATGCATAACGCTGACAGCCCGAAACCCCCGCCCCCCACCCTCCCGACCCTCCACCTCCGCTCTCCTGATCTCCTCTTCTCCTCTTCGCTTCTCTTGTCTCATCTTCTGAGTTTCTGTCCTCTTTTTGCCCCTCCCCCCCCACCCCCGAGAGTGCCTACAGTATCTCTCCATGGACTCTGAGGTTTCGTTTCAACTAAAAAGGAGACACAGGAAGAAAATGTAAAGCAAGAAAGAAAAAAGAAGTCAATTCAAACACGTACACAAAAAGTTTCTTTTTTTAGATAATTGTTATTAATATTATAGTAGTTATTGTTATATGATATAATGAAATGATTATTTTGTAAAAATAAGATATACACAAAAACAACACTAGCTCTTTAATTCTGGTCCCAGCACAGTGCTGCTGTTTTACTTCATGGAACTGGTGATGTTCCCGAGAGGGGGGGGGGGGTGATGCAAGCAAGGCAGAGAGATAGGCGAAGGAGAAGGAGAGAGAGAAAGAGAAGGAGAGCAGACAGGATAACGGAGGCGGGAGGCCTTGTTTTCCGTATGTTGCAGTGGTTGTCCCTCAGCCTGCCTGGTGGGTGGGCGAGCGAGCGAGCGAGTGAGTGGTCACACAAACATGGCGGTCACACAGACATGGGCCCTGGAGTCTCCATGCTGTGCCTTTCAGTCCCCGGTGCTAATGACGTGGTCTCTGCAGTGATGGATAAGGCTCTGTGTGTGTGTGTGTGTGTGTGTGTGTGTGCTGCCCTCAGCTCCTGCCGTCCCTGTGTGCTTTTACCAGTACACCTGCACACTGCCTCCCCTCTGCCTCCCCTCTGCCTCAGCACCACTCTGTGTGGGTCACTCTCTCTCACACACACTCATGCGCATACACACACATAGCCACACACACACACACACACGCGCATACAGACACACACACACACACACACACGCACGCGCATACCGCCACACAGACACACACGCTCACACGCTCACACACACCCGCAGGGGAGTTATAAATGCTCTGTATGCCAGATGCTTGTGTGTCATGGGTGTGGGGAGAGGGAAGATGGGAGTCACCGTCGGACTGCAAGCCCACCCCTGTGGCCCAGAGCTGAAGTACCCTGCAAGCAGACTTCCCCCCCCCCCCCTCCTCCCCAAACACACACCTGTGAGCTACCTCCCACTGTCTGCCCTGCTGGTTTGACTCCTGCACCCACGCGGGTGCAGGCCGTACAGTTGGACCCCTCACGTGACACTCCCAAACCAGGCCCTATATCATGCCTGACTACGTATCTCATGACAACGTATCTCCTCTCTTGAGATAATTAATTTTCCTTCTGCTCTCTGTAAGGCGTCTTTGTGATGCTTCTCTGTAAAAAGAAGGCTGAACGTGGCGGGCATTTCGGACGGAAGTAAGCATTCCTCTTCACGTAACAGATTTACATACGTGAGAAGCAGCGCTCCCGTCTCCGTAGGTACTTCAGCTAAGCTCGCGTTTGCCACCAGGCGTGTGTACAGCAGGCTGAATGGCCCTGGCCCAATACTGAGCCTACTGCCGCTCCCCAGCTAGTACCAGAATCCGTCTTTCTTGTACCAATTTCTTTTTGTTTTTTGTTTTTTGTTTCTTTTGAGGGGGGAGTCTAGCAGGAAGTTGGTCCTTTGTGCTTCTGTGAATCCCTCCCGTTTGGGGATGCAGATGAGACCCGAGCTTGGGCTGAGCCCAGTGCTCCAGTGTTGTTATTGTGAGGTTTCCAGAACGTTCTCCATTTGCTAGGAGTCCCCCGTCTGTCCACACAGTGCCAGAGTTCAGTCACCATTTCTGTGCTGTAAAAAATACATGTATAAAAAAAATATAATGATAATAAAAAAAAGTGATACATGTGATCAATAGTGGTAATAACGATCAATAATATATCAACACTACATGAAGGAAACAAAGTATAATATAACAGGAGGACATTTATATAGCTGTTTGGTAAAGTTTTATTGATGTAAATATCTTCATTTCCTTTGTATTCTTTTTTTCATGACTCTACCCGTCTTTTGATCATGTGTCTTGGGTGGCAGGGTGGGAACTTCTCCTCTCCCCCTCCCCTGACAGACACACAGACCCGTGCATATCACAGGCATACACACTGGAGAGAGAGCACCATCATCATCATCATCATCACCACCCCAATCACTATCATAGCTGATAGAGATATGGAATAATAGTGTATCTCTATCTTGGTATTTTTTTTTATTGTTCTTTCATTGTTGTGTAAAAGCACAAGATCTTATTGTTTTGGGGTGTCTTGCTGGTGTTAAGACCTGAATTCCTGTCACCTTACTGGTTGGCTTCTTCCCTGATACTGGCCCAGTGCTTCGCCAGCGTTAGTGCAGTGTGTGGATAACGTTTGGGCAACGTCTGGGTAGTATTTTGGACAGCGAAAGCTCGGGGGTGGTTGGGAGTAACTTTTTTTTTTTCTATTTTAAAGATTGTAACAATAACCATAACAGTACAGGTGTACTTGTAGCTTATATATCTTATACTTAGTACTGTAGGCAAATGCAAGTGTGAGTCATGTTATATCTGTGTGTGTGTGTGTGTGTGTGTGTGTGAGTGTGTGTGTGAGAAAGAGAGATAGAGAATAGGAGATGAAGAGTTGGTATGTGTCTCTTTCTCTAAAGACATGTGCAAGGACCTACCTGTTATTACAGGTATATGTATCTGTCCCTTGTGTTGGTGCGCGTGTGTGTCTGTGTGTGTGTGTGTGTGTGTCTGTCTGTGTGTGTGTTTATGTGTCTAGTGTGCAAGTGTAGATGGGGGGGTCATCACCTGGGTGGAATGTACCTGGAGCAGGTGTGCTTACCTGGTCCAACAGATCTGATTCTCTTCCATTGTCAGGTAGTCGCACCCAATCCCCCTCACTTCTCTCATACTGTACTCGTTCATCTACACTTTACCTGTCCTCTGCGTCCGAGTCTCACACCTGCATCTACACCGCACCTGTCCTTTAGACTCACTCGTGTCACCTCCACCTGCCCATAGACTCATCTGTCTGGGTGCCCACCTCCACCTGCCCATAGACTCCTCTGTCTGGGTGCCCACCTCCACCTGTCCATAGACTCACCTGTGTAAATGTACACTGCACCTGTAGACTTCACCTGTCATGAGTGTCACTCGAGACTAGAGCTACACCTCACTGTGGAATGTTTTTTTACAGTGTTCACACACTCTTGCAGTGGATTACTGGTTGTAATCGGAGGTCTCTGCTCTGTACAGAACTTTGTCGAAATCACTCACACTTTAGATATGAAAAGGATCATTTTATATACATTCGCAGATGTATGAATGATGGTTTTTTTATTTTATTTTTTGTGAATGAACTTCTCTATATGTTTGCTGTCTTTTCTAAGGTGATGTTAAAAACATAGGTGTTTGTACCCATGTAAGCCTGAATATAGCCAAATGAGAGGAGAGAGATTTCTGTCTCTGTGCCACGCCCCAAACAAGGCTTCACTGAGACCGGAAAGGCGAAACGTTCTTTCTATTTGCCCATTGTGTTTTTATACATTCACATTTTTAAAATCTGAGTTGATTGTTTTATTGTTTTACTCGCCTGTGGGGGCTCTGCCGGTCCTCAGCGGGCGAGTCCTGTCACTAATCTGCCACTCTGTTCTAAATAAAAGGCCTGATTGGGTACCACCGTGTTCGTCTGCTGTGATCTGATTGGATTTTGTGGGGCAGGAACGGGAGGTTTGTGGGAATTCTGAGGGAGCCGAAGGAAAAGCAATCAGGAAGCAGACAAAGGAGTAGGCGGGGATTGGAAGAACAGGTGGAAGGCTGCGGTGCTGATAAACCAGCGTGAATGCACTCAGTTATCCTCACACACACACACAAATATTATCACTGCGGTATCTGTGGTCCACCTGAACATTTGGATTCTGCTTTTTGTGATATTGAAGGGTGTTCAGGAAACATTTTTCTGAAAGACTCGAGCAGTGTTCTGCCTAACGTCTGAACCAACAGCAGCCACATTCATTCCCTTTTATAATTGTACCAGATTACATACTCTATTTTTCTGTCTCCTACCCCTTCCTACTGTAGCAGGGGTGGGGTTTTTCTGGCCAGCACCCTCTGCTGGCAAGGTGTGGTAAAGCTGCTTTCACTGAACAACTCACTGAAAATACAGTTGACCTCTTTGAAAACATTAAGGACCTGCGAACCTCTGAAATGTGTTCTGTGTGCAGAATTAAGAGTTGCCGGGACACCGTAACCAGTCAATGCGAACTTTGATTCACGAAGCAGAGAGTCAGAGAGACGGTAACCAAGAAACCAGTGCCTCCCTCCAGGCAGATGGAGATTGTGGTTACCAAGGAGATGAGTGGAGCATTTTCCACAGCGTGATGCTCAGAGACTGCACTACCCAGCCAACATGTAACGCTCTTGTCACTTTCCAAAACGCTGCCGGTGTTTTTGGGTTGTTGCAGTGTCGCAGTAGCTAGATTTTATGCATTATTCATTCGTTTTAAATTGACTGCTGGTTAGGATTTTTATCCGACGTTTATGCTTCTCAGAATTCCTGATTCTTTCTTAACAACCTTCCCACTGCAAGCAATAATGAACCAGTGACTCAAACTCACACATCGCTGCAAAATACTGATCCACAGCAAGGACCAATGTACCTCACAATCCATTCTACTTAATCAGTGATCATTAATTGTTTTCTGTCAAGTCCCACACCGTAAAATATTAGCTTGGACATGCTGTAGGATTTTAGCCCCAATGTTGACATTCATAAATAAGTGATAATAAACCTAAAAAGGCTTTCTCTGTTTGGTAATTGCATCACCATAGTTTATATTGAAGGGGCTGAGGAAAGAGCGAGCAAGATTTCCCTTTGGAAAAATTACTCATGCAAAAGCTGCTGATGGATTCTGTGCACATGTGCAATAAGCTTTCCAACTGGCTCAAGCCGGTTAACACGGCTATAACCTCATGGAGCCAGCTACATAATTTGAGCATAGCAAGAGGTACAAATGGTTGAAAAACTGCATACTGCCAAGTATTGTGTTTAAATGCTGCTGGTAACAATCCCCCTGTGGCTGTCAATGTGGAACTCCTCCGGAAGAGTGCTATAAATGTTGTTTTTGTGCTGCATTTCAGAACAGAGCTCCACAAATCTCAAAGGGAAAAATTAGCCTGTCCCAGAATCAGCAAAACATACAATAAGACGCAATTCAATTTAGGATTACAAAAAACATGACACTGGTTTAAATTTACACATGTAACTGCCAAACAAACGGTTAGAGTCCAGTATAACGGCGGTAATTATGACTAGGAACATTGTTTATGTGTATTATGTGTATTATGCCACTAATTAGTGCACGTGTAAAAAATGTAAAACAACTCATCCTACAGCTGCAAAGCCTTTATAGTGTCATTAAATTCTCTGTTAGCTTTGGGGAGGGTTGAGCACCTAAAACAAAAAAACAGGGCAGCGGGGTGGGACAGAGTCTCTCTCTCTCTCTCTCTCTCTCTCTCTCTCTCTCTCTCTCTCTCTCTCTCTCTCTCTCTCTCTCTCTCTCTCTCTCTCTCTCTCTCTCTCTCTCTCTCTCTCTCTCTCTCTCTCTCTCTCTCTCTCTCTCTCTCTCTCTCTCTCTCTCTCTCTCTCTCTCTCTCTCTCTCTCTCTCTCTCTCTCTCTCTCTCTCTCTCTCTCTCTCTCTCTCTCTCTCTCTCTCTCTCTCTCTCTCTCTCTCTCTCTCTCTCTCTCTCTCTCTCTCTGTCTCTCCTGAGGGGGGTTGACGTCATCTGCTCGCCCGCATGAGGCTGCAGTCGCTGAAGGAAATTCATCCTGAAATTTAATTGCTTGTTTTCACGGCTGGGAGTTATAATTAGAGCCGGCAATGTGGGGAGCTTTCCCTCCCCACTCCCCCCTCTCTGTTCTCCCTCTCCTCACAACATACAGCGCTCAGTTTTCCATCTTACTCCCTCACGCTATCTCTCTCTCTCTCTCTCTCTCTTGCTCTGTGTACTGATTCAGCAACCCTTCTCTGTCTTTCTCTTCTCCTCCATTTCCTTCTTGCTTTTTTCGCTCACCTCTTTTCTCCCTCCTTCTCTGTCTGTTACCTGGTCTCACACATGATCTATAGTTCCATTGTGTGGTGGTTTTTTTTCCAATTTGATTTGCTTTTATTTCCCTTTTTTTCTTTTTTGTTTGCTTGTTCATTACTATTATTTTTGATAATTTGTTATCATTTTGTTATCCAAATAAAGGTTTTTTAAATTCAAATTCTCTCTCTCTCTCTCTCCATTGAATGTAAATATGTAATAATCACAGAAGTGCTATATCATATACCCATGCCATTTGAAAGTACATATCCCAGGACCACTTCAAATGTTACTGCAGAAAGCTTTCCTCTTCTCCCAAGTGAGGTACAATGAAGCTGTAGTATGAATAGTGTCATTATTTTATGTTTATACCACTACCTACATAACAATAACCATAAGTACAATGTAATTGTAGTCTTCAGACAATAACTAGCTTTCGCTCCTTTACAGTCTGTCTGTCATGGTGTCAGTAAATCTGCCTAGAGCATAAGACCCTAGAAGGATAAACCCTACATTTGGTCCAGTGAAAATAATCCAGTTGGCGGTGGCGAATTAGATTTATGGTGCAGAAAGCAATACATCTCATTCAGTTTTTAAAGAGTTGTTACTATTGGTGGCTATGCTAAATACGTGAATGGTGAATGCCTGAACCGTTTTAAAGGCGTAGATATGTAGCCAATACTGAGTAGGCTACATCCCGCCACACCGTATTACATGCCTACTACCTGAAACAAGAATACAGATTCTGAATAACATATTCACACATATGCGGAAAGAAAGAGTAGACTGCCGGGGTTTCTTGAGTATCTGGTTTACCAGTCAGCTGATTAGGGTTTAAATTAATTGGAAGGAACCACCTACGGCCGAGGGGAGTCATTTTGCTTGGGTTCTCGCTGACTTTTTGAAACAAGTTTTCAAGCGGCATTATTCTGATCCAACATGGTATGCCTCCCCTCCGGTCAATATTGTGGATTCTCCCAAAATCCAGGTGTTTTAATTGTTATTGCTAGTTATCGTGTATGTCTGTTTGCAGGTAATTCGAAATGGAAGACGACCACGAATCAGTGAATGATTTTGGTAAGGAAATTCAGTTGTTTCATATCAGTGGATGTCATGTAATTGTTGGCCTATTATTGCTTTATCGTAAACAATAATTACATTACCTCGTTAGATTTAAGGTCCGTGTCTGTTTGCGTGTAGCTTAAATCTGAGTGGGTCTTTCAGACAATCATTATTGGGGGACACTTCTATACGCGGCTGAAATTCCTTAATGAGTTCATCAATTTGTTTATTATAATAGTCAACTAAAACTTATGTTTCGATATTTTTCGAATACTTATCTGTTCTTTTCCCAATAGTGTTTATAACGTTTTCTGTAAAAATAAAAGAAAAGAAAAAAAAAAAAAAAAAAAATATATATATATAATAAAATAATTATCATAATGCATGCAGAGTCAAATGGCACCTAAATTGTATTTACAGCTTTGTAATTGTGGCCTGTATGAAGGTCTGAAAGGTTTAATCTTGGTGCACTTTCTGACCAGTGTGGAATTATCAGTGGTGTCCCTCCTCCCGGTAGCAGCTGCTTGGAGCTAAAAACAACAGAGGATGGAGGCTTCCAAACAATTAGTGGTTCTAATTAACTAATTACCACTGGTGTCAAACGGAAGACCAGGGCCTGGGAGTCACACATTGATAGGAGGTCAGACGGGCTGGTGTTCCAGGACTAAGCAAGCTGTGAAATGTACAGCGACTCTGTGTTCCCAGCAAAAAACCTGCAAGAATCTGACCCTCCAGGGCTGGTCTTGGATGAACATTGAAAAGGAACATGGTTTAACATAATGCAGGGTCTGCAAACCTGGTTCTGGAGAGCCACAGGGTTCCCTGATTTTTTTCCAGTTCAGACCCAAATGAGCTGTTGAGGTGATCAAAGAACGTAAACGGCTTCATTTATCAATTAAGCACCAAGTACCAATGAAAACCAGGGACCAACCTTCACACAAGTTTTCAGAAACAAGATTCCACATATTATGATATAAATGCAGGGACGCCCTGAGCTTTTGGTTCAGGCGGAAAATCCAGGTTAAGAAAGTAAAAATCCTCCCAAGTATTTTGTTTCAATCACCTGGATTTGCTAATTAGTACAATTCTCCAGCCAGGAGGTAGAACTAATTAGAGTTAATGGGTGGAAGAAACACATGGCAGGACTTTTACTTTCTGGTCCCTGGGGTTTCCAGCTCTGGCTTTTGGGGGCTCTCAGCAAACTTTTATTTTCCCACCCTGCTGTTTTCCTTCCCTGAAATAACAATTGTGGACCTGCGGGGTTGGGGGGGAAAGGCAGTAGGGGGGGGGTGGTAGGCTGGCCCTGCATAAACATATTGAATACATTCAGGGAATGAGAGAAAATAATGTGCACTCAGAAAAGCTATCACGAACCAGAGAAAAGGTTGAGATTTCAGCTTGTTTGGGATGTGCACTTGACCTTCAAGCTCAGCGGTAAAACAGCATAGAGCTCCCCATCCTTTATTCGCCCCCACGTGTGCATGCTTTACACTGTTTAGCTTTTACAGTAATTGTGTGTGTGTGTGTGTGTGTGTGTGTGTGTGCGCCTGTGTGTGCGTGTGTGCACGCGCGCGCGTGTGCGTGTGTATTATGAGATGGTGAGTATGTGTAAAGTATTCAGAGAATTCTTGACTGCAGATAAAATTTATCTGGAACATTAACTCTCTGTGCAACTTCTGTGTGACTGTAAATCTGTGCAATTATGTAACTGTGTGTAAACTACATGCTTCTGTCTGTTTGTGTTAGTTTTTGCTGAACCTTCTGTGTATGAATGCATGTAAAAGTCTTTGTGTTTGTGTTTTAGTTTTTGCTGAATGTTCTGTGTGAGTGTGAATGTGTGTAAAAGTCTGTGTGTGTTTGTGTGTGTTTTTGCTGAATGTTCTGTGTGAATGTGTGTAAAAGTCTGTGTGTGTTTGTGTGTGTTTTTGCTGAATGTTCTGTGTGAGTGTGAATGTGTGTAAAAGTCTGTGTGTGTTTGTGTGTGTTTTTGCTGAATGTTCTGTGTGAGTGTGAATGTGTGTAAGTCTGTGTGTGTTTGTGTGTGTTTTTGCTGAATGTTCTATGTGAGTGTGAATGTGTGTAAAAGCCTGTGTGTGTTTGTGTGTTTCACAGACAGCACCAGTCTGCTCTGTGAGGAGCATGTGGGGAAGGACGCAGGGCAGCCATACTTTGGGGAAACAGCGAAGGGTCAGAAAGAGAACAGAAAAGGAGTGCAGGAAGAGACGGAGAGAGAAAAAAGAGTGCAGGAACAGAGGAAAGAGATTGAGGAAAAAGTGGCGGAGCAGCAACTGCAGGTGGTGGCAGCGAGCAATGAGAGAAAGAGGGAAGGCGAGGACCTTGACGGAGGAAAGCCATCGTCGTTCTTCTCTTTGGAAGATGAGGAGGAGCCAGACGTGCCGCGGGCGGAGTCAGGCTGCCCCATCGGCCTGCTGGCGGTGTGTGATCAGGAGGAGTTCTTCAGCTCCGGCCTGCCCACGGACAGCTCCAGCCCGGTCGCCCCGCCCTTTTGCCCCATGCGGATTCAGCAGCCCCGCCCGCAGAAGAGGCCCCATAGCGGCAGCCCTACCTCCGAAGCCCCGCCCCTGTTGCCCCTGGAGTCCACAGAGCCCAACCCCCCCGCGAAGCTGCCGCCCAAGGTGGTGAGTCTGGGGGACTTCCCGCCCTTGCAGGTGAAGTTCACTCAGGTGTACACCACGCGGCGGTACACGCGCTACACCGCCCGCGGGCAGGGCGCCTTCCTGCAGTACCCCGGGGTCGGGGAGGGCAGCGAGGCCCTGAGGCTGGAGGAGCCCGCAGACCCGGCCCTCATGCCCCCCAAGCCGAAGAAGAAGATGCGCACCCTCTACACCACTGGTGAGCCGCCGGCGTCTCCGGTGCATAATTAGGCAGCGTGGAGCGGCTGAGCTGTGATTACGCCCACCCTGTACGGTGGCGCTAAATCACAGGGTCCGTGTGCAGAGCAGCCAGTGTTTTAGGCTGACTGATTGTTCCTTTGTGTCTGGGAAGCCAGCACTGTTTCTACAGGGCAGTCCTTAATGAGATAATCTCAGGGTAGACTCCGGGTAGCATTACTTAATCATGCTGGCGCTCACGCCCGCGAACGCGCTCGTGTATTTTTCACATTACACGACCTAAAAAAAGAGAAGTCCGGGAGCAGAGTTCAGCGCTCGTGTGTGTCCCTGTGCTCCTGCACATGGGTGTGGAGCAGGTCCCTCACCCCAGACTGTCCTGCGCTTCTCTTGCCTGCCCTTCAGATCAGCTGGAGGAGCTGGAGCGCTTGTTTCAGGACGATCACTACCCAGACAGCGACAAGCGAAAAGAGATAGCGGTCGCCATTGGCGTCACGCCCCAGAGAATCATGGTTAGTGCGTTCAGAATGTCTGACTTTTTCTCTTTCTTTCTTCCCTCATGTGGTTCCCTCTCCTCTCCTCTATCACACGTGCGGATTTAGATAGAGACCTTCATTTAATCAGGCAGAGGCTGATTGAGAGTAGAGCTCTCTTTCACAGTGGCACCATGAGAATGCAACAACGTAACAAATACATTGGAATATCACAGAAATACAGCAAAACGAGATGAAAATGTACAGATAGAAAATAACAAATACACTATGAAGTTTCCTGAAAAACATCATTTAAAAAAAACCTGAAACCCTCCGTGCTTATCAGTCTGTCCAGTTTGAGGGTAACCTGTGACTGATTTATTCTCTCTACTTTTCTCTGTTCTGTTCTTCGCTGATGTTTCCTCACTGTCATTGCTTCTGCTCTCTCACATCCCCTCTTCTCATCCTCCCTTCCCTATTTCCCGTCTTTCTGTCAAGCCGCTTTGTGAAGGTGTCTCTTTGAAAAGTGCTACAGATGCAATCGAATTGCACGCTTCTCACCCATTCTTGATTTATGTTTTCCCCTTTGTCCTTGTCACTCAATTTGTCCTTCCTCCCCTCCTCTTTTTTATCTTTTGTACTTCAATGCACCCCCCACTCCCCCATCCCATGTCAGGTGTGGTTCCAGAACCGGAGGGCGAAGTGGCGTAAAGTGGAGAAGACGAGCGGGAGGCAGGAGCGGAGGCAGAGCCAGGAGGGGCGTGGCCACCTGCAGATCTGTGCCCCTCAGGCGAGGTGAGCTGCGCTAAATCAGGGAGGGGCTTGCAGACAGGCATCGTTTAAGCTTCTGGCAGCTCCGGCTGACCGGGATCATTTCCAGGTCCTTAGTCCTCAGGGACATCTTGCTTCTGTCCCTCAGGAAGGCAATGCATTACCCCCCCCCCCCACCCCCACCCCCACCCCCCGCCCGTCATCGGTCGTCTGCCTACTTATGAATCTGTGCACTCTTCGTCACTTTTTCTCCTCTCTCATTCGTGCCGTCAAATTTATATTCACGTCGTACACCTGAAATGGTTGAACATTTTCAGACCCCTCACTGTCTTTTCCGGGCACACTCTACCCCATTACTGAACTCAGATGTAACTTGTGAGTTGAATAACATCTTAATTCTCTTTGTTTCAAGCCAGATTGTTCTTTATGAAAATAACAGTTGTGCTGGCTTCCCAGCACGCTTGCTTGTTGACATCACTCCCATCGCATTCCCCATTAATTATATCCAACAACTGTTCTAGTGTTGGGCGGCACATTAGTGCAGTGGGTAGCACTGTTGCCTCACAGCAAGAAGGTTCGAATCCCAGCTGTGGGCTTTTCTGTGTGGAGTTTGCATGTTGGCGTAGGTTTCCTCCGGGTACCCCAGTTTCCGCCCACAGTCCAAAGACATGCAGGCAGGCTACTTGGAGACTCTAAATTGCCCATAGGTATGAGTGTGTGAGTGAATGGTGAGTGAATGTGTGTGTGCCCTGTTCAGGGAGTATTCCTGCCTCGTGCCCAATGCACACTGGTATAGGCCCCAGCACCCCCGCGACCCTGCCCAGGATAAGCAGGTATAGATAATGTTCTATTGTTCTAGTGTATTTTTGTGTCTTTTACTCTTTTTACTATTTAGTTGTACTCTGTCACATGTAACTTAGATCTAAGCAGACTTCCCAAAGGTGCCATTTATAAGTTTGGGATCCATCTTGTTTCAAAGTTTTGTTCATCCATTTTGAAATGGACAGTTGCTGCCTCCACTGTTACAGCTTGAGATGGAGCTCATTTTGGCTCCATACAGGCCCGCCTCCTCTTAATTTTCTCTGCTTTGACTCATATCTGGTTTCACTTTGCTCAGGTTCCTCCATAATGTGATCGTGCTGCACTTATCCACTGAGGTTGTCCTGGCCAAGATTTCCCACTCTCAGTTCTCTTTTCCTCCTACGGATTCCCTCCATCTTTCCATCCTACACATTTCTGGTATCCTTTATTCCTTGCTTCCTGCTCTATTTCTGGATGTATTCTCAGTTTGTTATCATGTGTTTTGTACACAGTGTTAATTCTTCATTCTGCCATGGCATGTGGACCCATCGAATGTACGTGTGTGTCTGTGTTGATATATCTGAATAAGTATATGTGTGTACATTAGTACTGATGTGTGTGGTTGTGTGTACATGCCTGTCTCCTGTCTGATTTGGTATATGTGAGTAAGTGTGTATGTGTACATTAGTGCTGATGTGTGTGGTTGTGTGTAGATGCCTGTCTCCTGTCTGGTTTGGTATATGTGAGTAAGTGTGTGTGTGTGTATGTGTACATTAGTGCTGATGTGTGTGGTTGTGTGTGGTTGTGTGTACATGCCTGTCTCCTGTCTGGTTTGGTATATGTGAGTAAGTGTGTGTGTGTGTGTGTGTGTGTGTGTACATTAGTGCTGATGTGTGTGATTGTGTGTACATGCCTGTGTTTGTATTTAACCCTGCAGGCACTCTGGTGTCATTGTGTTCCGTGCATTATTTTGTCTGCTCGTTCGCTGCCTCTGTGGGCCCATTTCATCTGTATAGCCGAGCACGTACAAACGTCAGGCAGCACATTCTAATGAAGACAGAGCTGTTCTTCAAAAGCTCTTCTCCAATATTGTGCCGAAGTAAATCAAACAGCCGAATTGGAATTTCCCCAGTGCTCATTATTTGGCCCTTTGTGCAATTTAAATAGGTAAAAATAACTTTCATTTAAAAGTGTTCAAAAGTGAAACAGTATTAAATTTGATTTGTGCTAAATTTTTCATGCCTTAACTGCTGCTCTCTCTCTCTCTCTCTCTCTTTGTCCCTCACCCACTCTCTCTCTCTACCCCCCCTCTATCTTTCCCTCGCCAATATTCTTTCTCTATCTTCCTCTTTCTGTCCTTGTCTCTTCACAGGGGGGGTCTTCCCACAGTGCAAGCATCTCGTCTGACCCCACAGACCAGCCAGGCCCTGCCCCACTATAACACCATCCTGCCCAACTGCCCCAGCCCCACTGGTAACTGCACACACCAGCAGAGGGCGCTCTCATCCCTTCTTGCAATGACCCCTTTGCACTGCTACAGTTTGCATGATAACAATCTGATATTGTGAATACAAACACAAAGTATGAAGACTTTTAAAGTAACAAACTAGCAATTGTACTAATTTTCTCTCCAATCGCTGAAATAGAACAAATTGGGACAGTTGCTAATGCCGTCAGATGCTTTGATATATGGCCCCGTTGAGACTTTGCAATGTGCGCGGTTGTTAAATGAGTTGATGGCGCTATCAAAGTGATTATTGTAATTCTCCTGAGCGCGCGGCGGCTGACAGCTGTCACACAAAAGATGACTGACAGGGCTCTGTGGACCGCGCGTGCTCAGCCAGCTCTGTCACACACCATCAGGTCAGCTTTCTCCTGCTCTGAGGGGCTGTCTCACTCATTACGAGGAGAACACCGCTCTCCCCGAGGAAACTTCCTTTCCCATAGTGCCTGGCTTCAGGAAGCACAGCAATGGGCTGAATCACCACACACTCTTGATATCCATCTTGTATCAGCCAGTTTAAAGACTATCCTCTCCATAGTGAAAACCCTGTGATTGGTTTGGCTGAGTCAGGGATATAACATGGCTGCTCCCAATCTGAGGTTCCCTTATTTCATTACATTACATTACATTACATTTATGTGGCAGACGCTTTTATCCAGAGCGATGTACATTAAGTGAGCACCAAAGGTCATTGGAACAACTACAAAACATATATCCGATAAGGTGCAATACTCATTATGTAACAGTTATTCATAGCCCTGAACATGTTAAGTCCAGTTCACACAGTAAGCATAGGCTAGGTCAGAGTGTAATGTTAAGTCAAATTAGGAGGCATGACAACAAGCTACAATATCAACATAACAATACCAGTTCAATGTAAGTGCTGGATGGAGGTACATGTAATATGAAAGTGGCACAGGAGGTATATGTGCAACATGGAGGTGCTACAGGAACAAAGTGGAAGGGTATAAGTGATCCTAGATTAGGAGTGCCCTGCAGAGGTATAATCTGAAGAGATGTGTCTTTTCACACTACTGTTGGTTGCAGGATTGAAACTGGATTTCTGTGGGATGAAGCTGCTTACAGCTCAATTGCTCCCCCTGGATGAAATGCCTTGAGATGACCTCTGATTAGTCCGGAGAGAGGGAGAGAGGGAGTATTTTACTTGACTCTAGGTTTAATCACTGGCTTGGCTATATGGATTAAAAACTGTTCTTGTACTCATAACTCTACTTGTCTCCTGATTTGCAGTTGTTTGTTCAGGTCTCACTCTGTTCTTCTATCAGTGCTGCCTTCCTTTAAGCTCGTATTTGACCCAGTCGTGTAACTTGGTGTGCAGTGACAGGAAAGACCAGAAGCCTCCCTTTGTTTAAAGCACACAGACAGTATACCGCAGAATGCTGTGTATTTAACCTGCGTATTTCTGTTTACTTAACACAACCTTAAAAACTCCCCTCCACCAGGGCCCCGTTAGGGCTGAACGTGACCACACGTCCCCCTCCCCTACTCAACCCCCCCCCCCCCCCCCCCGCAGAGCGGTGTACGAAACCCTGCCCCAGAGCCCGCGCCAGTGCCCTGAAGGCTGACGCCACCGCAAAATTGTCCCCAGCTGGTCGCTAAATCATAGTTTGCCTGAAAAGAAGCAGTTAAAAAGTTAAAAACAGGATAATGGGCAGCTTTAGTCACAGACAAGCCAACCCCAGAAATGGGTGGAGAGTTGCCACAGAAAAATCCCTTATTTGATACCCCTTTCCTCATTTACATTTATAAGACTGTTTTACGTGATATGGGTCATATGTGTTCCACGAAGGGGTGGGTAATAAAATCAACAGTATACTGCAGAATACATTGTAGGCTCATAAACATGTTTTATGTTCAGTGCTGGTTAGTGAATGGTTTTGAATGGTTTACATAACAGTTATATGCACGTTGCAGATGCATGCTGGGACTTGTATTCAATTCACCTACTTAGTATTCTACTGTTCATCTGGTCCGGAGTGTTAAAGGATTAGTCCCACAGTTCATCACCCGAATAGTCAATTAAAATGAATTTTGCGGGTGGTTTGGGGACCACAGGGGGTTTGGCTTGGCTGGCCTGTCCCCCACTGCACTTTTTGTTTGTTTGTTGGATTTCGGGGCCTCTGTGTGTTCAGGGTCTCTCTGTGTTCAGGGGTTCTGTGCGTGTTTTGTGTGTTGTGGGTGAGGTTTGTGATGGCACTGCTCTCTGCATGTTTGTGTTTGCTTGTTGTCTGTGCAGCTGCGCTGAATGTATATCTAGACTCATCTCATAATCACAAGCCTTTGTGCTTAGCTTTCATTCTGAAAGCAGGTCTAACAGCTAGCATTTTCCCCCACAGACTCTCCCACACTATGGAGGCTCAACAGCACGTAATGAAATCACCCCAGTATGTTTTTTAACTTGACCCAACATGGCAATTTGCAGTATATGTGTGATTAAAGTGCCAATCCATGTGACACAAACTTTACCATTGTGTGACACGTTCATTGTGGCTCGAAACGGGAATGATTAAAAACTGGAAAATTACAGCAGAAATCGCTTTTTGCTCAATACTAATGACATGCAACAACATTAAGACCGATACTGACTGATTGTTTCGGGTGAAGCTGGATTTTAATTGCATCCTCTGCACGGTTTTGTTAAACACCCAGCTGATCCACATATCAGCCTGAGTGAATCCATGAATTAACCCCCTGTACTGTGCATATGTGCATGAATGCGTGCGTATGTGCCGGTGTACATCTGTGTGTCTGTGTGTGTGTGTGTGTGTGTGTGTCTGTGTTTGTCTAAGTCTGCGCGTTTATGTGTTTTGTGTGTGGTTCTATGTGTGAGCGTGTGTGTTTATGTGTGCGCGTTGTACGTGCATGTGTATTCATGCATGTGTGTGTATATGTTGTATGTATGCATATGTGTGTATACTTGCGTGTTTGTGTGTGTGTATGCGTGTGTGCGTGTACGTGTGCATGTGTTTGTGTGTGTGTGTGTGTGTGTGTGCGTGTGTGCATGCATATGAGCGTATGTGTGTGCATGCATGCATCTGTGCATGTGTGTATGTGCATGTGCATGTGTGTGTGCATATGAGTGTATATGCGTGCCTGTGAGAAACCTCACAGCTGTGTCTGTCTCAGGTGTGGCGGTGGGAGGGGACGTTGGGCAGCAGTCCCTGACGGCCACAGGTCCTCCCGGGCCAGCAGTGGATCACCTGCCCCCTGTGATGCTGAGCCCGCCCCCCCTGCGACGGGCCAGTCTGCCCCTGCTGACCTCCTACAACCCCCCCAACCACCTGGCCCCTCTCCTCCTGGACACGCCCGACAGCAGCTTCACCACGCCCCATCCAGACAGCGCTGGCAAGGAGAGCCAGGGGTAGGGCTGGCAGAGAGACAGCACTGTGTGTGTGTGCGTGTGTCCGTGTGTGTGTGCGTGTGTGTGAGGGTGTGCATGTGTAGGTGTGTGTGATGGTTTGCGTGCGTGTGTGTGTGTGTGTGCGTGTTTACGTGCATGTGTGTATATGCGTGCGTGTGTGTGCGTGTGGGTGTGCGTGTGTGTGAGAGGGTATGTGTTAGGCTATGTGTGTGCATGTGTGTGTGAGTGAGGGTGTGTGTATGTGTGGAAGGGTGTGTGTGTATGTGTGTGAGGGAGTGTGTGTATGTGTGTGGAAAGGCTTGTGTTTGTGTGTGTGTGCGTGTGAGTGAAGGCTTGTGTGTGTGATGATGTGACTTGTGGGGAGATTGCGGTGACCTTCTCTGATGAATACAAAATGTCTGGAAATACTGCCAACTATATGTTTGGATGAGTCTCCGGTTATTTCCTATGGCACTGATGGAAGGATGCAGAGATTACAGGCTTTTTCTTTATTTGTTTTGGAATAATGACTACAGGCTTGCTGGTGATTTCCTCAGCAGAGCAGCAAGTGCTATTTGTCAGTCCTCCTGGAAAAATAGCTCCCAGCGTCTAGTTAATTTATAGGTTGCAACGCCTGCCCACAAATTACTGACTTGAGTAGTGTGTGCCATGAAAGCTGGATTCTGTTGTTATTAGGTATTGTGCAAATCTCTGTGACAAGGGCCTTTTCAAAAAGAACTATATGAAATAAAATATCATTCTCTGAAAATAGCTCAGAACTGCCGTCCGCTTCCAGTGCCCTGTGGCCAGAAATACATTTCATGCCGTAACTGACATTAATGCCCGGTTACTAAATTCACTACAGGGTCAGGACTGTTTCAGACAGGAGAAATCCCAAATTGTAGCCTTGGTTGGAAAACTCATCTGAATGGGCTTAAGCCTCAAAGCTGTTGTAAACTGGGTGTAGTCCTTCCCCCTGTATAGCCGGTTTATAGGTTTACTAAACGCTTTGAAATCGTGGATTTGACCCCCCAAAATAAACATTCGTTTGGCATTCAGAACTAGCTTTAAGCGGATGAAAAAGGCGTAAAGTATGTTATTTTCATATTTTCACAGCTGGCGCGGCGCAGATATCTGGGGAATGTAGTTACGGTGGGGCCGGGGCTGGCGTTCTCTCCGGGGCCGTGGCCGTTCGCCGCGCTGGCTCGCGGCGGCGTGTCCGGCGGGCGTGGCCGCTGTCAGAGCGAGCCGCCGATGGCGCGGGAGAGCCCGTCTCCCGCAGATCGCCTGCGCCGCCGTCGGCGCGCTCTGCGCCCTGTCCCCCGTCTGCTCCTGATTAGCGTTTATTCCTGAGTCTCGCGTCACGGCTCCGCGCTTTAATTGGATGAGATGGCGCCCTGTTGCTTCTTAAGTAGTTGTGTGCTATGGGTGGTACTCTGCTCACTTATTTTTCTATTCATATTTTTCACGCTCTGTAAATTGTCCTGAATAACAATCAAATCTCCTAAGAGAGGAAATTAATGATCATGATAGACGGCTGGATTAGTAATTACATTTTATACTGAATGGTATTTGGGCAGGATTAAGGGTAGTCTGGAGAATTCTGGTCAATGTCATAAAATTATATGTCGTATGATAAGTACACGGATGCTAATCTCATTATGTCCTGTAGGCTTAGAGCTGAACACGTCTCCTCCAGTCAGTAATGCGAGCAGTAATTCCATCTCAGAATAGTGAAGAACAAGCAAAACCGAAACGAATGAAGAAATGTGTAGAAAAGCACTTTCTGGGTTTCTCAATGTGTAGTTTGTGCTTGGTGACAGTTTTTTTTCTTCAGTACTACAGCAAGCCCGAGAGGACGAGGTGGTGCGTGTGGTGCGTGTGTTTCTGTAGGATAAGCCTGAGCAGGTGTGAACTCAGTAATGTGGGCATCGTGTGCCGCAGGACCTCCAGCTCCCTGTTTGACTACAGCGAGACCATGGGAAACACGGTGAAGGTGGACACGCAGCACTATCTCCACAGTGGCCACCAGGGCGGCGCTCTGTCGTACCAGCTCAACCCGTACCCTCAGCAGCACAGCAGCCTCCTGCCGGCCTCCAGCCTGGGCCAGTACTCCCGCCTCTCCTACCTGGCCCCCTCCTCCAGCCTGGCGCCCACCCCGCCGGACAGCAACCCGCCCTCGTACCTGACGTTTGGGACGGGGGGCAGCGCAGGGGTGGTGACCTACACAGCCGGGGGACAGGCCTACTTCCAGTCCCAGAGCGGGAGCCAGTTCCTCCTGCAGTCAGGCGTGCACGGTGAGGAGGGGTGTGTGTGTGTGTGTGTGTGTGTGTGCATGTGCATGTGCGTGTGCGTGTGCGTGTGCGTGTGCGTGTGCGTGTGCGTGTGCGTGTGCGTGTGCGTGTATGTGTGCGTGTGCGTGTGCGTGTGCATGTGTGCGTGTGTGCGTGTGTGTGTGTGTGTGTGCGTGTGTGTGTGTGTGTGTGTGTGTGTGTGTGCATGTGTGTGCGTGTGTGTGTGTGTGCGTGTGTGTGTGTGCGTGTGTGTGTGTGTGTGCATGTGTGTGTGTGTGTGTGTGTGTGTGTGTATGTGTGTGTGTGTGTATTTTGGCTCCAGTGGAGAGACACCGCTCCTCTCTCCTGCAGTCCATGATTGGTTCTTATGTAACATCGCTGTGTGCTGTTATCCCTGTTCACGTGCTTATTTGAGGCTCCTGATGATACTTGCATCACTTGAGCCCCTCCACTTCCTGTTCCCCCGACCCCCCGTGACCCCTCCTCCTCCTCCTGTGTTCTGGTGCAGGTGGGATCAGCGCATTTCAGGCCTGCCCGTGGAGCGACGTGTACGGCCAGACGAGCCAGTTCCCCCCCACGGTGTACCACCGCGCCCAGTACGCGCCTGGCGGAGCTGCAGGCCTGGCCTCCGCCCAGCACTACATCCAGATGCAGAGGCCAGGGGCCGGACCGGGTCAGACCGTGTTCCAGCCCGTTCAGAGGGGGCCTGTGGGCCCCGTGGCCTCCTTACAGCTCCCTCCGACCTCCACTCTGCGCCCCCAGTACCAGAACCCGGAGAGGGCCGACCGGACCCTACAGAGCACCAAGATGGGGCACGACCCTGCTGGCGTCGCGGTGAAATCGGAGTACGACCCGACACCCGAGCCCAATCAGAGCCAGCCGCCAGACCCCCGGACCACAGAGTCTGACACAGCCTTCAGCTGCGACTTCTCCCCCATCAACTTCTGACTGTCCCAGGTACACGGGCGTGTCTGTGGCCGATCCCCCCGCCCCGCACCATTGGGGATTTAGTTGAGGTTTTGCACTGAATAAGTTGAATATTGTCCTAACGAATGTTAATATAAGTTACTAGTTCAGTGTCTGTCATGCCCTAGGTTCTTTTTGCAACATTCTGTGCATTAATTAAAAGAGTTTAAAAGTATTTGGGACAAACACTAAATAAAAGTATTTGTGTGATCAACAGTGTTATTTCTGCTTGTTCTATTTATTCATACCCCTGTTTGCTGCCACATTTATTTTTCCTGTCCACATGATAGCGTTTCGAAGAAGAAGAAGAAAATTGTGGTAGTTATGATAGCAATAAAATAACAGCCCGAAACTAGCAGTGGATTCACACAAATGATGACCACGCAGTGGACGTTTGTTTGGAGTAGGTACAGCGGCTGTAATTTAGGAGATGAGTAAACAGTGACCTCTAATGGAGAACACATGGAAGTACAGGGGGTCGTTTATGGGTGTATGCCCGCCCTCCCTCCCAATCTGACGATGTTAAAAAGGTTATTTTGGATTTTTTGTAGAATATGAGATTAAAGAAAGCATGTATTTATGCAGTCAATTTCAATTGTTTTAATTCAAGACCTTGAGGAGTGTCCAAAAGACAAGCACTTCAGCTTGACACAGCATTGTTGAGGCTTAAAAACTATTTTTAACCAATTAACTAAATACAGTACTACATCCATTAAATTTAAATTTTAGTGTGCTTTCTTAAACAATGTATTTGATTATTTTTGTTTCTAACACTGTTACACAGCTTTACCACAACTTGACATAATCATGCAAATAAACCACGTTTAATGGAGAAAGAAATTCAGTATAGCACAGGTTACAGGTGTTCAGTATCTTCAGGAGGAGGAGATAATGAGACATTTGGATTATTAAAGGCAAGAATAATTTAAGGAATTTCAGGCGGTATAAACACAAAATGGCGGAACGGGGAGAACGAGGCATTACTTGAAAGAATAATGAGTAAGGAATTTAATAAGAGAGGAGTGAGGGTGTGAAAGGGGTCAGTCCAGCTGTATCGTGGACAGCACTCAATAAAGGGGCAAATATTATTACAAATGTTCTCCTGTAGTGTGAGGTACAAAGAGCAATGATGTGAATTTGTTGACAAAAAAAGCAAATATAGGAACATTTACAGCATCACTAACTCACCTGGGTTGCCAGTGTAAAGCAACATGGTGTGGTTTTTCTGCCAAAAAAACATAAACCATATTAGTTTGCCAAAATATGAGAGTACCATCAGCAACGCTCATTTTCGAAACCGATCACCCACAAAGACAAATGAGATATTGACTGAAAGAAGGAAATGGATCTGTTTAGATGTTTTTATATTTGATCATGAAGACATGAGCTGGAAGTGGCGGTGGAAAAACCTGCTTTGTCTCTATCGGCCTCCTGTGGTTGAACAGACACATGACATTGTCAGTGCTGTAAAGTCTGCTCTCCTTTCTGCCCTTACATATTATATCAGCCCAAATGCATTGGTGGGGAATTATATTTGGAAAAGTACTTCTGTACAGTTATGAAATGCTGGCAATGAATTATAAATTGTGAGTCAGTGTTGTCAGGAAGTGGCAGGCCTAGGGCAACCTGGAAATGATGCTGGGCTCCTTCCTGCGTTGTAAATGCATGATGTCACCAGTGAGACACTGCTATTCTTAATCCATACACCAGAGGGTGCTGTTTCATCACTACCTTAAAGAGATTTTCACTTTGGAGTCTTTTAAAAATATTTTTTCAGTTTCAGTGCATGTTTTTGATTGGGCCAGACGGTTGTGTGAGGAAGGGTATTTTCAATATTTACAGAACTTTCTGATGATCTGCTAGCTTTACAAGGGCTGGTGTGGGGCATTCATGGGTTTGCGGCTTAAAGAAAAAAAATACACTTCAAGTAACACCGAAACGGTGTTATGTTCCCAGAGGCGGTACCTGTGAACACATTCATTTTTAGCATTTATTATTCAAAATTATAAAGATGAATATAATGTCTCATATCAAGCCAGTGCTTATTTCCTGATGGAGTTCCTTGAAGTGTATTAAACCCTGAAGCCATCAATGTCCTTAGACTAGCCAGTATAAAGCTAGCAGGTTGTCAGAAACTTCTGTATTTATCTAAAATATCTGTCATCGTACACAAGAACTGTCTGGGCCAATCAAAAGCATACACGATTGCTGAAATAATAAAAAACACCAAAAGTGGCGACACCCCCAATGTCTGGTCTGTATGTGCTAGGTGTAAATCTGTGAGTCTGTTGGGGGGGGGGGGGGGGGGGGGGAGAGAGATCTTTTGGTGCTGCAGAGAGTGCTTGCTAACTGTGAGGGAACAGAACTGTTCCGTTGAACGTTGATTGATTGTCCCTCTGGGCAGAGCTCAGAAAGCTGCATCAAAGACAGTTTTCCACTGAGAGTAAACCTTAAAGGAAGCTTCACTTTCCCCACATGCAGCGCCTGGCTTCAGCCCTGGCTCTGATACAGCTTATTAAAGAACGTCAGGGCCCACCTCCTTCAGCGTGTGTGTGTGTGTGTGTGTGTGTGCCTGTGTGTTTTTCAGAGTTTGCATGAAGCTCTCTGAATTCTAAATGAATCCTTCATTCTGTTGCCCAGAGAGGCAACAAGCACCCATTCAGGTGCCCCCCCTCCCCCTACCCAGAATTCCTCAGCACTGAGGCGAAGGGCAGCTTCCCAGGAAAGCTGAGGCGGGGGCTGTTCCCCTGGGACCCCCGTCTGAGGAAGCGGGAGGCAGACATTCCCGCTCAGCTCGTGTTGCTGGATTTATGCCTCCCCAGCCCCCAGCGTGCCAGCCCCTCTCCTCCTACCTGCTCCCTCCATCTTCTCTCCCTCTAAGGTTTTCTCCATATGTCAGGCTAGCTCTCTGTCTCTCTCTGTTCTTCTGTTTCTCCCCATTCCCCCTTTCCTCCCTCTGTCTCTTTATTATCTATCTCCTTTATTCCTTCACCTCTATCTATCCCTCTCTACCCTGATTTCTCCTTCTATTCTATTCTATTCTAGTCTATTAGTCCGTCCAGCACTTTGTGCAGTCATTCCTCAATGTCTTTTTAATGTAAAACCAAATCAAACGTTCACAAACTCTAAAATGTTGGAGAGCATACCTGCCATTTACAGACTAATGCAGACTTCTGTTTTGTTCTACGCTGTGTTGCTCAGGAAAGTGAAAGTAAAGTGTTCAAAAACGCAGCCAGCCAGACAAACAGACCCCTTTCCTCCTGCTCATACAGTATAAGAAACACCTCCCCTTCACTTCCTGTCTCTTTGGATGGCTGCTCTGGTTGCCCTGGCAACTGCCTGTGAGAGCCTTGTACCAAAATATTTTTTTACAGAAGAGCTTTTGTCCTTCAGACATATCAAACACACACACATGCACGCACGCACGCACACACAAACACACACACACACACACACTCACACAAAGGATGGTCACTGCAACTCTTGTACAACTTGCAATATTAAAATTTTCAATGGATGAAAGACCACAGTCTGTCTAGGTGGAGTATCACCAGCCCTTTGCTGACCAGTATTTAGACAACCAGACCAATGCCCAAACCAATGTAGACATGTATCAGGCGTGAGACATCTGTATGTGTTATCTGTGTGTATATTGTGTATGTATGTGTGTGTGTGTGTGTGTGTATGCGTGTGTGTGTGTGTGTGTGCATGGGCTTGCATTTGCGAAAAGTGTGTGTTCACTTGTAGGTATTTGTGCATTTGAGTGTGTGTATATGCAGATATGTGGGTGTTTGTCAGTGTGTGCATGCATGTGCAGCTGTTTGTCAGTGTGTGCATGCATGCGCATGTGCAGCTGTTTGTCAGTGTGTGCATGCATGTGCAGCTGTTTGTCAGTGTGTGCATGCATGCGCATGTGCAGCTGTTTGTCAGTGTGTGCATGCATGCGCTTGTGTGCTGCTGTTTGTCGGCGCTGCCGCGCTGTGATCAGGAAGGAAGTTGTTGGTTAGTCGCAGCTGCTCTCATGTTCCCTCACTTCGTCCCCACAGCCCTAACAGTCTGAAACGCTGCCATCATGCGCGACGTCCACTTGGCCCTGCTCTCCCGCAGCCTGTGCTGCAATGTCCGCACCGCTGCCTTTGTCTTCACCTCCTACTACCTGGTAACCCTCCGCGGGCTCTCCTCCTCTCTTACACGCACACTAAACGTACTTTACTCAGGTCTTCCTCCACGTTAGCTCACATTCAGGTGGACCTGCTCTACACCCGGTAGTTTGTACGGTTGTTTATTGATGGTGCTGCTCGCGCAGAATTATGATAGCTTGAGAGGGTGTTTACTCTCTGTCAGTCAGAACAAACTGTTTGTTTCTACATTTCTACGTTTATTCCATCCATAATTCTGTGGTGTTTTATTAAAACATTATTATGTAGAATAGTAGCCCATCGTCTGCACTTTGTTCTACGATGGAAATCTCCATTTCAGGAAGTCATGAAATGAAACTTTATCTCACAACTTAGCCAGCCTGTTTCTTTTCAACTGGGTGGACCTTTTTTAAGTTCAGAGTTTTTCTGTTTTTTTATTGTTTCCATTGAATGAGATACTGTGTATGCTTTAAAACTGCTGCAAACTTGGGGTGCGGGGAAGGGGGTACTGGCACTTTAAGAGAGATGCACCATTATAGGTGCTGAGATAGGAAGTCCGCCATTTTCTCCCTGTAGACAAGAGAGGTTTGCACGCACTTTTAATTTTTGCCCACTGGCAAATGGCCTCCAACAGTAAACCTTCTTGAGAAATGAGTCACTCATGTCCTGTCAGTGAGAAAATACACAAATTGTTGATTTGGTTGGCTAACTTTACACATATTGATTTTAAATATGCCTTACAGTAACACTGATGTTCTGCACGTTAGCCAGTCGCTCTTAGAGTGTCTGCTAAGTGAATGTAATGTAATGAAAATGTAATGTATTGAAAAAGTAATACAATGCAGTGCAAATATCTAAATGATAAAATGCACTGCATATCAAAGTGACATAACCTCAGATTGAACTTGATTGAAAAGACAAATTAGGACCACCTCACTGAAACCTCTGCATTTCACCTTTGATTCAGCTCTTTGGGTGCCATCTTAGCTGAGGTGCGGTATCATTTGAAAAGCATCTTTGTGTCCTTCTGCATCAACGGCCATATGAGAGGGCCAGAAAACTTGGGAAATGAGTTTCATATGAAAATACGGTCACGGTTATGTAATTTACAATTTGGTGTGCCTTTTTTAATAAAACAGTTTGTCTTCCTGACTTGCTGGCCACAGAGCTGTTGGTGTTGGCAGGAAGAATTGACTCAAAAGCAGAGAGATCTGTGACACACTGCACACAGTTACTGTGGGGAATACACACCCCCTTCTGTAACTTTTTTATGAAGCCCTACTCTTCCCTCCTTTTCCTCTGCCCAGGGGCAGGGGCAATACCACTTCTATGTATCACTGTGGCTTTCATACCACGGATGTCCCCGAGCTTCAGTTTGTCAGTTTGTCCTTTTTGTCTGTGTGTCTCCTTTCACACACACGCACGCACACACACACACACTTCCTCTCTCTCTCTATCTCACACACACACACACTCACATAGACACTCTAAGAAAAGCTAGGTAGGTGTTTTTAGTGGAGTAGAAATGTCCTCTCATTTTAGCATCTTGCTTAAACCACATGGTGTGTGTGTGTGTGTGTGTGTGTTTGTTTGTGGATGCAGGTCTCCACTCTGCTGGTATGTGTAGACATAGCGGTTTGGGTCTTCAGTGGTAAAGATCTGGGTGGATTTGTCCACAGCGAGCACCTGACCCATGGCCAGCAGATATGTGAGTAACCCTGTGGAGGTGTTTTCACCATCTCTGAAGCTCAGTGTGAGCCGAAGAAACACGCTTTCACTCTCTATGCCTGCCTGTCTCCATGTGTGGTTGCTGCTTCTGTCTGTGCCTCTGTCTGTACCCCTGTAGGTCAGTGACTCCCAGGCCTCTCCTTCATGATGTCCATGGCTCAGTGCCTGTCTCTTCATTTGTTCACCATATAACCGTACTATGCTTACGTGTGAATTACTGCACAGGAGCAGGCTTTATAGAGACATTTTTATGCTCAGTTTGTATGCTCAATATTATTGGCAGGGTTTTTTTTGTATTTCTCTTAAGACTCACAAAAGCTTAGTGTAGCAGCAATAATATTTGAATGTAGCCAACACTCATCTCTGCATGTCTGTGATGTATCACTGGGCTATCTTGTCAATCTGTGTGTCTGTGCTTCCGTGTTATTTCTTCACTCTGTTTGTGTTACTCCGATATCCTGTCTCTCTGTGTCGCTGCTTTTTCCATGGTCCACATAGCCTCAGACTTCCTGTTTTTTGGCCAATGTTTCACTTGTTTATTTGTTAAAAACAAGGTGCTGCACCCTGTGTTCCTTCCTGTTTCTGATAAACTAGTTCTGGTGAAAAGACTGCTCACTTTCTCAGCACTCATGAATATTCATGAACGGGCAGGTCCACAACATACTATGCCTGGATTCTGAATTTATTGGCATATTCATGGGCTTCCCCCACATCAATAGATTCAAATCAGAATCAAACATGTATCAGTCTTACTGCTAGTGAACATTCATGAGCATCTGTCTTCAGATAGTCTCTGTAGGTTATATCTTTTGGCCATGACAGCCCATTCAATGTAAAACAGTAAAGCAGTAAATATGTAGCTTGTGAATAGAAAACCTATGAGTTGAGGCACTGCTTTCCAACCCCAGAACTGTGTTTGAAGGTCTATGATCTTGTATTGTTGTATCTGAATGTCTGTGTCTGTGATGTAAAATCTTTTTTGGGTCTGTGAAACCAGAATGATTATTTATGCTCTCAGTGAAACTGACTCCCTGTGACTTTGATATGGTGGTATTGTCCTATCATAGGGTTAAACCGTCTCTCTGTGTGTCAGTGTTTTGTGTGTCTGTGACACTGTCTGTCCCTGCACAGGTAATAAGAGTCAGTTACAGTTCTTGATTTTGTGCCTTGGTCATATTGTCTGTGTCTTATTTTAGTTCTGTCAGTAATTCTATCTCTGTGTCATACAGTCATTGTGTCAGTGGTACAGGGTTAAAGTCTAATATTTGCATCTGTATTTCTGTTTAAGTTAAAATATATGGCTCTGTCTGTCTTTATTTCTGTTTGCTGTGTGCTCACTCTCGATGTCTGTTGTAAAGTGTTACTGTCTCTCTGCTCTCTCTACAGTTGACACCACCTCTAACTTCCTGTTGCTGTGTATGATGGCGATCTCCTGTGTCTTTGCTCTGGTTGGACTTCGCAAGGTAATCGTGCTTTGTCAATCAATCAAACTGGCCAACCGTAGAATATATGAGTCCTGAGATTTTCTATTGACACTGAGCATTACCACCCCACATTATTTTGTCCACCCCCATTCATTCTCGTCAGCCCTATCAATTACCCTCTTTATCAGATCTGAAACAGCCCAGGCCATTAAGCCGGCCCCTCCCAGGCGTAATTCCCCATCTCACAGAGCAGTAATAACCCTGAGAGGGTCTGAGGAATGTGGGGACTTCAAATATTCCTTTTCATGATTGATTTTCCAGGACTTTCCTCTCAGTTGAACAGAGCACACTCAGAACATACTCTTGAAAAAAAAAGTTAAAATAGCGCCACATGTATGAAATGTTTTTGGTTTCTCCCTTCCCAACACACCAATATTTGCACAGTATTTTGAGACACAAGAAAGGAGAACTTGTTTCAATATTTATGGATGTGGTCAAACACAAAAATCCTTGCAGTTTTCCAGCCCTCTGGTGGTACGCACGCGCGCACACACACACACACACACACACACAAGCTCATGCAGATGTATTCACTGAGAAAGTTTGCATGAAGAGAATCCAAACAAACTCTCATATCTCTACATCATCCTTCAGCTACTGGCTCTAAATGTATGCATTTCTGTCTGTGTGTAAGAAAGAGAGGGAGAGAGAGATCTGAGATATATGTATGCAGTGGTTAATGTTTCTCACATGAGCCATCCTCTTTATTATTAAGACAAAAGGACAAGAAATACAAAACACAAACAGCATACAACACAAACAACATTACAGAGACCGCAGCAGAGTCAAATGGTTTTTTGATAATACACTTTTTTTCCCTTAAAGGCATACTATGCAAGATGGTTTAGCCTTGCTGTGATCCAGTGTTTACAGTCAAAAAAGTCTCCTCCTCTTGTCTTCAACCCAACCTGCTCACCCCAAATTTCCCACCTAATGTAGTGAGCTGGATAGCTGGAGCTAACATTATTACTGTGAAATGAGCGACAGTGAGCAACAATAAGAAGGCAGATTCCAGTATAGCTTAATTCCATTATTTTGAATGAAATAGTGGCTTTATTGTTGGGACTTTTATTTAGAAAATTTCAGACCCTCACAAAAGTCCTTATTGTCACTAGCTTCACACTGCAGGTAGTGTCACTTACAGGTCCAACAGAATACAGGCCAACTCCTTGTCGCTTTTCACCCCCTTGGCGAACTTCAGCTGACACCACTGAGGAAAATCAATTCCAAGGTTAACTAGCTCTTTAAAGAGCCCTATCAGCTTGCCTTTTTTATTTGTTGTATCTGGGCTAGCGAGCAACAAACACTCTGAATCTTTTTTATTTGTTGTATCTGGGCTAGCGAGCAACAAACACTCTGAATCTTGTCCAATACAGGCTCTGTAGCCACACCCACTCCTTCCCACACAGAAAAGAGTGCCACGCCCAGAAACGTCTAGACAACATTTCACCATAACAAATAGAGGAGGAGATGCACAAATTCGGCAAGACACAGATTGTCTACATCTTAGATATGCCTCAGCATAGTTATGTTATAACATTTTCAAGGTAGAAAATTCTGCGCAGTATGACTTTAGTATTAATGACATGTATATGTACCACCTACCTATAATTTTAGGATCTGCATAAATAGACAATACCTATTTTATATGCTAGGAAGAAAACACAAACATGTTTTACATCCTTAAGTGTGGTTATTATATCTCTTCCCTCTTTATCTGTCTCAGAGAAGGAAGAGGATGGCTTGAATCTGTCTCTTAGTCAGAGATACACTATTCACTGTCATATCCACATACTGTCTTAAACGTGAAGTAAATATCTGTACAGAATGAACACAATATTTATGAGCTGTAGAGCTCATGTTTATTGATATCGAAAGAAATTGTTAATATTTTCTTGTTTATACATTTAATACATCTTTATGTTTTGGCCTAATGAACACATGTAATTTAAGAGAAAAATGCATTTTCCAAGAAACCTAATAGAACTCCAGTGGGAGTATATGAAATGGAACTTGTGAAGTAAACGTTGACTCTCTGGAACTCCCTGGAACAGCCCTAGTAGAAGGTGTTCTTTCAGTGTCTGATTGGCATGACTACTCAGATGATATTTGAAATGCTGGATCTGTTGCGAAACATTCCGGTCCATGCCTCACCTGTTTCTCCATCCTTCCTCCAGGGATTCTCCAAACACCTGGTACCCTTCATCGTCCAGGTGTACCTGGATCTGGGGCTCAGCATGATGTCTCTCTTCAGTGGCCCCTGGGGGCTCCCAGGAACCCCCACCTTTGAAGAGAGTGACCGTTTAGTGGTGAGCCCCACCCCGATATACCCGTCTGCCCGGCATTTCACGCGTTCCTCACCTTTACTGCCCCACAGAACTATGACTGAGCCTCACCTCCCATTCGTTTGGTTATGGCATTTTTATGGCTTTCGGTCTTCTTATGGATGTAATCTGTGTATCTTCAGGATTTATATTTTGCTTCTGCATAGTTATTTTGCATAGTTGACTTGGCTTAGTGCTTTTTTGATTTTACATAGGTCTGGGAATGTTGTTAGCCTGGGTAGGCACTGTTACTCACATGAATACCTTTCAAGTGAATGCACTATGTTCTCCTGCATTGTACGCCTCTCTGGATAAGAGTAACTGCAAAATGAACGCAATGTAATATAAGCTAAGGTAATGTAATGTAATATCTCCCCTGTCTATACTTCTTTGTTTCATTGTGTCTCTCATTGTCTTTCTGGGCCTATGACTTCTGTGGTTCTCTCTCTGTGACTGATTACTCATCTCCTGCACGTTTCTCCTGCACAGATGCAATTCACAGGAGGAAGGCAGCTGGAGCCGAAGGAGACTGCTCGCATCACCACGATATTCGGAGTGCTGTTTGTCCTGTACCTGCTGATGAAGGTGCGTGCTGTGGGGTTCTGCGCATGCTCACAGCCTGTGGCATGCCTTAGCAGGCTTATTACATAAGTCATGTGGATGCTTTTCTATGGCGTTTCCATGTGACAGGGACCTCGTCTGTCCACCCCCGTCCCCGTTCCCCCCTCGTCCCCCACCCACCACACACGCGTTTCCGTTGGGGGGCCCCCCAGGATGTGGTGTTGGGGGATGGGGACGGGACTCTGAAGCTGGCGTCCAGAAATAACACGGCAGAAATGTGTGTGGTGCTCCACCCTTTAGTACACTGCTCCACACACACACAGAGCACCTTCTGCCCCCTCACGCGTTTACGAGGACGCACGCTCCACCCACCGTACTTGTGTATACAGACAAACACATACAGGTATGTACATGTACACACGTACTGTACACTCACACGTACACACACGTATATACACACACGTACTTACACTGACATATACATATAGATATATCTACATACATACAAATACACATTCAAACACACACATACGCACACACACACAAACATGCACACACACACACATGCTATCAGACACACACACACAGCTTAGTGTATTGGCTGATCAAAAGGGGTTATTCTCAGCTGCTGCAGGCCTCCTTTGGCATGTTGACATTTGGCATGTTGATTTTCTTTCATTTTTCTACGTGAAATTGCTCACGTCTCGGACAGTACAGTATAGCTTCACCTCATGTCCCCCAGCTTCCCTGACGGCCCCATCAATCGGGGGCTTGTTCAGGTGAGGTGGGGGTGGGGGCGGGGCTCTGGTGCAGAAAGCACGCTCTGTTCTCTGGGTTGCGTCCCGGTTTGGAGGTGTTTACTGACTGCCTGAGGGATCAGAGATGGGGCCCCTGCTGCTCAGCACAGAGAAGTAATCAAGAAAACCCAGACAGTCCCAAGATGAAGGGAGAAAGTGAGAGGTGGAGAAAAGGGGAAGGAGAGAGGGAGGGATGGAGGAAGGAATGTAGGAGTGAGGCTCTATGATCCTCGTGATTGCTGCTGTGGAGCTATCAGACTGATCACAGAATACTGGCAATTGTTGATATGTGTGAACCAATCAGATGATTTCAGAATACTTTCTTTCCATAACAAAACATTATAATAGGCTGTGTGCCATAACCACTAAAACAAGCACATTGCATTGCATCATTCATTTGACAGACTCCCAATACAGTTTGCAACGCAAACGTGAATGCGTTCACCTGACTTACATGAGCGATAGTTCCAGACCTGGCTAACAACATTCCAAGACTAGTCAGTGCAGATGCAACATCACTGTAACACTAATGAAATTTAACCATGCTAACCAAGAACCAAAATCCCAGTAATATAATAGCCCCCTAGACCCTATTTTGGGACCGGGTACACCGCATTTCCCTGTCACTAAGGTGGCCAGTCCCTCCACCCTTCCTCCAGCCCCCATGCCTTGGTTATCTGTGCTAGACCTCTCCAGAGCGAGGGTTTTCAAAAGAACACAAGAAGCACTTGAGAGGAGGTCCAGGGGAGACCCACAGATACCCACTGAGCACTTTATCACCCTTTGCCCCTGAGCCATCCTGGTCACGTGACCCTCGCTGTGATACCTGGGGCATTGTGGATACGATGGCCACTCCAGGGCAAGTTCGAGGACTGAGGGAATGTTTCCATAAGCAGCCTCATCAATGCAAGGACCCATTTCATTTGATGACATAAACTCACCTGTTCTTCCCCACCCCCACATCTCCACTCTCTCACTGGTCCCCTTGTGTTGTCCCACTCACAGGTGTACACAGCACACATTGTGACCAAGTGTTACTATGTGATGAAACTGACTGGAGAAATGAAGGACAGCCAGAAAGAGGAGAGTGTATCGGTGAGTCGAGGCTCTCATGGATCATGTGCGTGTGTGTGTGATATGTACACTGACCTCATACCAAAGGTTATCTAAATAATCTTGAATCTCACTTAAGGTTTTATAGGCTTGCAGTTTTAAAAAAATACAGTGAATATAAAAAAGGAAAGCCTGTTTCACTGTGCTGCTGCTGGAGACAAACAGTGGGCCAGGTCTTTATCTCTCTGCTTTTTTGTCCCAGGTGAAACTGCCCTCCTATGATGAGGCTGTGAAGATGCCTCCCGAGCTGCTGTCTCCAGCCTGCAAGTTCATATGAAGAACAATCCGGAACAAGCGGAAGGGCTCGACCACGCCTGCTTCACACCCACATGTAGCCACTTCCCTGACCAGACCAGACCGCTTTCAGTCACATGCTTACTGCATTTCCTGCTGCTTCATTAGTTTTACTATGAGAGAGAGAGAGAGCGAGAGAGTGAGAGAGAGCGAGAGAGAGAGAGAGACTGACTATTTTTATTTTTCTATTAAAACTATCTTTCCGGCTCTGTGACTTCTGTGATGCATGTCTACAGAAGAGGACAAAAAGAAGACAGGTTAAAGAGGGAAGGGAGATGTGTTTGATTGTGTTAATGAGCTGAGAGCTCACAGTTGACAGTAAACATGCTTTATTTCACACAATCAAGAGTGGACATTGCACTGAACAGTTCATTCAGTTTTCCTGCACAAATATAAATATTTGTCACTATATTTAAAAAAAAAAAAGTTACTTAAAAAGCTTAGATTGTTATCACATCTGTTTATGGAGCTAAATAGTACATACACAAATAATGCATGACCGTATTAACAAGGTAAATAGCCTTACCCGCAGGTCAGCTATTTCAGTCTTGCTATATTTCAGGTTGGTGAATGCTCCCACTGCTGTTTGGCAGGAGTTGAGCACAGCTAGACCATCCATTCAGTGTATTGCCCAGTCACAGCTATGTATATTACAGTACCTGTAACCTTTTAAAGAACATGTTATTTTGAATATTTTTTCAATAATTTGAAGTCAGCGTTCTAGAACTATGTTGCTTTCAATTACCAGTAGTGATAGTGCCATCAGCATTAAAATGTTCAGTTAAGACCATTCTAATCATATTTGTGATTTTACACATTAGAGGGTTAATTAAAAAGAAGAGCACACGGGATGAAGGAGAGAGAGACAGAGCAATGCTTGGCTTATTGCATTTGGAGGCTGTGACTGTGCAGGAAGCAATAAAACCTCATTTAATCTCAGCGCCGGTGCTGTCTTTACTTTGGAGTGTTTGCTTTCTCTGCTGAACAGACGATTCAGGGACACAAAGATCCTGCAATACCTCTGAACAGAGCAAGCACAATATATTCTATCCTTCATGCTTTACAAGGAGGGAGGCACACTGCTGAAATCATTGGTGTATAGCACAGTAAGCACAACGTGAATATGGGACTTCTATTCCTCATGGCATGCATAACTATTTCTGACATAATGTGAATTAAGAGGGTATTCCCTCTAAACATGAAAAGCATCTAATTAAAGAAAATTAACAGTTTGTTAAAATTCTTGGATTTCAATTGTGCTTGGAAGGAACACCAGCAAACAGAGGGGAGCAGGACCAAGTTTGAGAGCCACTGAATCAGTGCTACTGATTGGCCAGACCATCTTTGCACTTGACTTTCAGGAAACCCTGCCAGGAAAACCAGCTGTTCTCAGCCCTTGAGGAGCATAATTTGAGTAGCAGAGACCTCAGTGGTTTCTTGGGAGGCGGTCTGTCTTTCACAAGGAGTGTTCCTGGATGGTCTCTTTCGTTGTGGTTTTGCAGTTCAGCTTCATTAATGTTGGAGCGTGTGGATTGATTCTGTCCTGATGGGCTATAGGGGAAGCTTCTCTTTCTCATAGCGTCTGGGGTCCGGGGCTGTTTCTCTGTGACGGTGGCAGACACTCTCCCCCCTGCGGGGTCAGGAGCTGGGTCAGAGCCAGCCCCGCCAGCGTCACACACTGACCCCAGACACCCCTGGCTGGACTGGCTGCATTCCTGTGGCACCTCCGGGCATGTTTATGCATGTGGGCCGGGGGCTGGGCCAGCGCTGGGCTGGCCACAGCTGTGCTCATTAGTGGGCCGATCACAGAGGGCTGGGCTACATCACACAGATGTGGCTCTGTTAGGGGATCAGATCCTGAAAGGAGCTCTTTCATTGGCTGAGTGCAGCAGACCTGGCCTTCACTGTACAGTATACTGGAGAGCACTCAGAGGGATCAAGACAAGCTCTTTAAAGCACACACACACACACACACACACACACATAGACAAACATGCATGCACATATTCAGACCAATGAGTACACATATACATATAGATGTAGACGTGTACATGCATACATACACTGAAATAAACACATACATTGCAAGAGATATGCATGAATATAGACTTCAATGTGCCCTCATAACACATACACACACATACATATTAAAGTACATTTATTTCACCGTGTTTTTCTCAAGTCATATTCTGCTGTTTCTATGGCAACCAAAACTAAATGCAAATAACCTAGGATAACTACATGTACCAGAACAGAGTAGTCAGTACACTTTACATGCAAATACACAGCCTCACAAAAATAGACTTAATTTTTTTCTAACAGCAACAAGTCGATAACAAAACTGGAGATGATTTGATAAATGCCCTGTAGATGATTTAGTAAATAACCTGGAGATGATTTAATAGCAATCAGGAGATTATTTCTTTAGCTTCCAAAACCCCTGAGTATGATGGCCAATGCAATCAAAGACCACAGCCTGTCCAGGAATTTTAATGGCCAGCTATGTTGCTTTTTCACAGCCCACACTCAGCTCTACTAATAGAAAAGTTGCAATGAAGGATTCAAAACTTGGTTGTGTTCTTGAGTTGAGGGTGTTCTCTCAGGGAGGAACACAGGGAGACACATAGACACTGAGGCTAAACACTGAGGCAGAAACTCAAAACATAGCCATAGAAATAACAGATGCACAACCATGAAAACATGAAGTATATGCACCATCAGAGAAGCAGACAAGGTGGCAATGTACATATAATGGTTGGACAGCAAAGAGTGGAAGCACAGTGACAGAAATGTGAACAGACAAGGACACGGATGCACAGACAGAATGATGCAGAAGGAGAGAAACAGAGCTCACGCTCACAGGGCTTCTGAGATAGCACTGCAGAGCACCATATGCCTTTCATATAAGATCTGATTGGCCTTTTCCTCATTTCATTTCCATATGAAACCCCCTGCCCCACCCCTGTGACTCCTCCCCACAAAAGTTATTTTTTTTAATGAAAAGGGAGCAATAAAGAGGAATTCATCCCTGTGTTTATTTGAACTGAATCCAATGCCAGACCTAATCCTGGACTTATAGAAGAGTGGAGACCAGAACACAAGGCTCCGTATGAACCAGAACCCCCTACCCCAATCACTCACCGCACACACACACACACACACACACTCTCTCTCTCTCTCTCTCTCCCACACACACACACACTCTCTCTCTCTCTCTCCCACACACACACACACACTCTCTCTCTCTCTCTCCCACACACACACACACACACTCACTCTCTCTCTCTCTCTCTCTCCCACACACACACACACACTCTCTCTCTCTCTCTCTCACACACACACACACACACACACACAAGCAAGTAGGCCTGAGAGGGGGCTGAGCCTGTGTGCTGGTGTGTGTGTGTGTATGCACGGGTGTGATCGTATGTGTGTGCGCGTGTGTGATTGTATGTCTGTGAGTGTGTGTGATTGTATATGTGGGAGTGTGTGTGTGGGTGTGTGCGTGTGATTGTACATGTGCATGCATGTGTGATTGTGTGTGTGTGTGCATGTGAGTGTGATTGTATATGTGTGGGTGTGTGTGATTGCATATGTGTGTGTGTGATTGTATATGTGTGGGTGTGTGTGTGTGATTGTACATGTGTGGGTGTGTGTGTGTGTGATTGCATATGTGTGGGTGTGTGTGTGTGTATATGTGTGGGTGTGTGTGTGTGTATGTGTGGGTGTGTGTGTGTGTGATTGCATATGTGTGGGTGTGTGTGTGTGTATATGTGTGTGTGTGTGTGTGTGTGTGATTGCATATGTGTGGGTGTGTGTGTGTGTGTGTGTGTGTGTGTGTGTGTGTGTGTGTGGGTGTGGGTGTGCATGAAAAGGAGAGCCATTGATAACCCCCCAGTCCCTCTCAGTGCTGCTCACTCAGTCTCCTGCCCTAGTGCCAGCCTCTCTGCAGCCATGAAGCCGGGTCTGCCGTCCTCCGCATGCCTCCTGCTGCTGTGCCTGCTGGGGGCCCGCGCCACCACGGATCCCCGCCAAGCCGCCGCCATGGGTAAGGGCCCGGAGCGGTCCCTCCGCAGGGCACCCGCAGCGGACCACTACTGCCCACCCTCCGGCCGAGGATGAGGGGAGCCTGGATCTGGGATTAAGGGTTTTTTTGGGAGCCGCCCCGGGGGAGGCGGCAGGCCGGTGTGCGGGAGGGAGCAGGGACAAGCCCCGGGGTGCCCCACCCTGTCTGGGCGTTTCAGGTGTGGAGCTCCGGAGGTTGTGCCTGTGTGCTGGCTTTGGGTGGAGGCGCTGGTCCCAGAGAAGCTGAGCCGCCTCAGAGAGATTTAGGAGAGATTTGGGCATCTGAAGATCCTTCACATCCCCTCCTTCTACCCATTTTATATTCTTCTTTCCCTTTCATTCTATTTCCAATTCTCTGTCTGACCTTCCATTTTCCCACTATCCATCCTTTTCTTTTCCCTTCCCCCCTTATCTCATTCTCTCCTTGTCTTAGTCTTGTACTGCTGTTTGTTCAGCCATTTCTCTATGATAATTATAAAGAGTGGAGCTTGCACTGGTCATAAGCTGAAATGTAGTGAATTAATTAGTGGGCAGTGTGTTGCTTTGTAAAGTAATGATGTGCTGTGTGAAGCTGATGGGAAATATTAAGTGGTGTAACATGAGATGACTTTCACAGTATTTTTAGTTTGTCGTGTTTTATCATTAATTCATCCTTTTTATCATTTTCAAAAATTGTTATCATCATAACTGAGCTGCTTCAAATTTCTTTACCTTCTACCAGTCCGTTTCTGTTGATGTTTTCTTGCATTAGCCACTGCATATTTGCAGCCATCCTCATGGATTAGTCATTAGCATTTGACATATTCAACCCGTACAATCTGGAGCATAAAGACCTTTTATGGAAATGTTGGCGCTGATATCCATTGTGTCTCAGTACCGTGAATGTTGTTTCATGCATGTTGCTGCAGTGTCGTTCTTGTGTTACACATGTGCTGTACAAAGTTAATGGTGCACAGACCTGCTGCTTCCTTTTTTCTGGTGTGAATAGCTGCATCACTAGTGTGTCGTTGCTATTGCTACCATTATTTCTGCACTGTTGCTAGTGTGTTTTCAGTTATATGTTGTGCTCCTGATGTATGGTGAATGTGAGATAGATTAAATCTTAACAAAAACATTTACATGGTGGTTGGCTGATGGTTGCGGCATTATCAAGTTGTGTCAATGTTATCATTATTCAACGGTCTAAATTTCCACTCCCCCATCTGTTTTGTTAAGAAGAGCGTGGACCAGCACAGTTTAGGGGCTACAACAACTTTTCTGGACACACCTTTCAGGTTTATTTGCTCTTTCTAGTGGTTAGAAGAGACAGCTGTCATTGCTGTGGATACAATTGAGCGGCAGCAGCGTTTCCAGTGGTGCTCAGCAGCAGGAAGGTGTGCCTACGTGAGGAGCATCCTGCTCCACGGCACCTCACTGCTGTCTTTGTTCCTGCAGCTATGCCAAGCAGCTGAGTACCACAGTTCCTCTGGTCTCCCAGGGGGATCGGTGCTCCCCCCATCAAACACAGTTGGCTTTAAGTTCTTTTTTTTTTTGGGGTCGAGATGTTTTGCTTTGGTGGGGACGGAGGGTTCTGAACCAAATATGCAATTTGCTTCTCTCCCCCACAATGTTTCATCTGAAAATTCTGTTCTTCTGTCAGCCTGGCTCTCTAGAGCCACCGTGACTGAGCTTACATTCAGGCGCTGAGGGACCCTTCACTATGAAACTAGGGTGTGTGTGTGTGTGTGTGTGTGTGTGTGTCCATGTGTGCTGAGAATTCTGGCGCTGGTCATGGTGGAATAACACACTCTGTAAGTAAGATAAACTAGGGGGTCCCTAGTGGGGTGGGGAGTAGGGCAGGTTGAATGCCTACAGTGTGTGGGACCTGGAGCACCATTCAGCCCAAAAGGGCATTCAATCAAAATATCACATTCACGGTAGTTTAACTTGAGGGTAAACAGAATAAGTTGCAAACCTGAGATTCAAACCTGTGCCCTAAAAAAAAAAGCGGACCCACTAACCCCTCCTCGATGCCATGATCTGATCATGAATGGCACAGACTGTAACGGGAGCAGCGCTTGAGTATTCACGTTTTAAAGAGTTTTTGTGGCCTCTGGCTCGGGCATATATGGTGAAAGGCTCTATGTATTTAAACGCAGATAGACAAACAGAGAGCGGGAGCAAATACACTGAGGCTGTGTGCCAACCTCAACTTCACATCTATGTTAGCTGCAGACTGTCTCAGCAGCCTCTCTCTGCTTCTCTCCCCATACAGCTGCCGGCCTGTGCAAGACTCGCCCCACAGACCTGGTATTCATAGTGGACAGCTCCCGCAGTGTACGGCCATCCGAGTTTGAGCAGGTGAAGGTGTTCCTGGCTAAGGTGATTGAGGGGCTGAACGTCGGACCCAACGCCACCCGCGTGGGCGTGATCAACTACGCCAGCCGGGTGAAGAACGAGGTGTCGCTGAAGACCCACCGCACCAAGGCTGCGCTGATCAAAGCCGTCACCCGCATCGAGCCGCTCTCCACCGGCACCATGACCGGCCTCGCCATCCAGTTCGCCGTCAACGTGGCCTTTAGCGAAGCCGAGGGGGCCCGCGTGCGCTCTCCCGACGTCAGCAAGGCAAGTAAGGCCTGAGGTCTGTTGCCTCCACTCCACTCCGCCCCCTGCTGGACAAGAAGTGCGGAACACCTTAATAGACAACAGAAGTTCTGCAAGAATTGCACTGTTCTTCTCTCGATGAGCCTCTGTGAATACTTTACCACTGAATGACTGCTTCTTTTCAGCAATCTGTCCATCTTCTTCGTCATATTTCCTATTTTTTTCTCTCTTCCCTCTTTCTTCTGTGTGCTCAACTTTTTCATTAGTATTCAAAATAGATTTTTAAAAAACAACGCAATAACATTCCACCTTATAAGGTAACATACCCATCTCCCTCCAACCTGGTAATCCAGACAGTCCATCCATGATAAGGAGTACATCTAAAACATCTCTATTCCTTCTTTCTCACTAGGTGGCAATCATTGTGACAGACGGGCGTCCCCAGGACAATGTTAAAGATGTGGCGAAAAAAGCAAGGGATTCTGGGATTGAAATGTTTGCCATTGGCGTGGGCCGTGTGGACATGAACACGCTGAAGCAGATTGCCAGTGAGCCTGAGGAGGACCACGTGGACTATGTGGAGAGCTACAGTGTCATTGAGAAGCTCACCAAGAAGTTCCAGGAGGCTTTCTGTGGTGAGGGGGCAAAAGGGAGATGGGAAGATGAGAGGACAGGGAAGGGGGGAGAACTGGAGGGAAAGGAAGAAGGGTGGAAAGGGTGAGCCAAGAAAACATAAGTCGGAGAAGTGTGAGGAAAACCAGAGAGATGTGCTGACAGTCAGATGGGGGAGGGGGGGATACATGAGGTCAGACCTTGATGTGTTCAGGCTACCATTCACAAAATCCATTTAAAGGGTCAACCCAGAACCAGTGCTTGGGTCTGGGACAAAACAGCAAAGAGTTAGACAATCTGCACCTCATTATCATTTTCAGGCTCATAACTTGGATCTCTTTCACATTCATCATCATCATCATCAATGGAATTTTACATACTCTAGGGGCGTGACCTTCTGCCCACAGTTCATTTTCCATTCCTCCCCTTCCCCTAAAAATTGCCCTCCCTTTTCTTGTCTGGTAGAAATGCCCCCACCCCATCTGTTAGCATTTTACTCTACCCCACACAAACCCTGGCCGTATCCAAATCAGCACACTCACCTACTATTTAGTATACAAGTTGTGTGCTCAATAGTAAGCAAGTGCACTGATTCAGACATGGCCCCTGTCTCAAAATTTTCAGCATTTCCTCTTTCTCTCAGAGTTCACCAAGAGGTGAAACTGAACCATTTGTGGCCCATTAGTGTCAGTAATTCTAACAGGGCCAAACTTCTGGGCAACATTCTGCTGCAGTGCACAGTCGGCTCCAGCCACTAGTAAACCAAGTTCATCAATTTAAAAATACATCAGTCGTTTCCCCAGGTGGTTCAAACCCCACTGCAGCAAAAAACCAGGATTGTCCTGTTCTTTTTCATGGATTGGCACTATCTGGAATACATGCATTTGAAATATGTATTTTCATTACTTTTTGTGTGCTTGTACAATTGGAAAATGATTCCATGCGGTATCTGAGAAAAACATTTTGATAGTAAAGATTAAAACAGTAATGAAAATACATATTTCAAAGAAATGGGAACATTTTCCAATATTGCCCTTCCCTGTTCATTTTAAAGATCCACTGGGCCTGGTCATTTCCTTCAACCAAGCCAAAGCAGCCCTCTAATGTCATAGTCATACCATCACCGTAAACATTTACAAATGAAGGAGCACAGTGGATCCTTAAAATCAACCTTAGTGCAGTTTCCTAATTCTTTAACTGACATAGTGTTATTTTCTCCCTCCTAACTCCCCCTCTGCTCCCTATGTGTTACGCCTGCGCACGTCTGCGCAGTCACGGACCTGTGCGCAAGCGGAGACCACGACTGTAAGCAGGTATGCATCAGCAAGCCCGGCTCTTACAAGTGCGCCTGCAAGAAGGGATTCACCCTCATGGAGGACGGACGATCCTGCAGTCGTGAGTTGGCAGGTGGGGCAGGCAAGAAGCCCGTGGGCATTGCTTTGGGGCATGGGAGAGTGAGGAAGACCACAGGGTGTGGAGGTAGAGGTGGTCAGAGACACCAATGAGCACCTCCCCGGGGACTTATTGTTCGTCTCTCTTATCAGCATCCTTACTATCTCCTTCTCTCCCAACCGTGTACCCCTCCCTGTGTCCCAACCAACCCCTTACCTCTCCAATCCCCCCCCACCTAACTCGGCCCTCCCACCCGCTTACAGCTTGCAGTGATTCTGCTACTGATGTGGTGTTCCTGATCGATGGCTCCAAGAGTGTGCGGCCCGAGAACTTTGAGCTGGTGAAGAAGTGGATCAACCAGATCGTGGAGAAGCTGGACGTGGCTGAAAACAAGGCCCATGTGGGGCTTGTGCAGTACTCCAGTGCGGTCAAGTCAGAGTTCCCACTTGGCCAATACAACACTAAAAAGGACCTGAAGGATGCCGTGAAGAAGATGGCCTACATGGAGAGGGGGACCATGACCGGTCAGGCCCTGAGCTACCTTCTGGACAACAGTTTCGCACCCAACCAGGGGGCCCGTCCAGGTGTCTCCAAAGTGGCCATTGTCTTCACCGATGGGCGTTCCCAGGACTACATTGGAGATGCTGCCAAGAAGGCTAAAGAGCTGGGTGAGATAAGTGTGGAGGGGGGACATTAAAAAATAAGGAGGGGATGAAAGGAGGAAGGCCCTTGAAGACTGGCAATGCATGAGCTATTGTACTGAAATATCCAAAAAACATCAGCTGTTTACATAAGTCACCACTTGAATGCAAATCATCTTCAAAGTTTCAGTTGATTTGACACACTGAAACTTTTAGAAGTTTGTTCAGCATTGTTGTTCCAATTTGTTACCTGCAACACTCAAAAACAATACCTGATATACAATACAGTACAGCCAAATGAAGGGCAGAGTTAATTCTGTCTGTGAACTTTGCCCTTATGATGTATGGGTATAAAGGCCTTAAGTGTTCATACTTGCTGGTCTCTGAGGGTTTTAAAAACAGAAGGAGAAAGAATGGAGATATCTATGGGGAGGGAAGAAGACATTTGTGGATAGGGAGGTATGGGAGTGGAAGGCAAGAGGAGAATAATGAGAGAGGCAGAAGATGGAGGAGGAGGAAATTATGGTGAATAGGAGAGAAGGGCTGATCTTGCGCCTTCCGTGCGTTGCAGGATATAAGATGTACGCAGTGGGAGTTGGGAACGCGGTGGAGGATGAGCTGAGAGAGATTGCATCTGAGCCCATTGCCGAGCACTACTTCTACACCGCTGACTTCAAGGCGATGAACCAGATCGCCAAGAAGCTTACCGGGAACATCTGTGAAAGTGAGAGAGACAGGCGTGGGCTCCTGATCTGTGTTTACACTGTCACACTCCACTAATGCCTACAATTTCAGAGACACACACCATGCACACCATGTACAAATGTGATGTGCATACACAAACACACACTTTCCCATTTCTGTCTCTTTGTCTCATCCCCTACAGAAGAGAATCCCTGTGAATGTGAATCAATTGTCAAGTTCCAGAAAAAGGTTGAAGCTGCTTTGCAAGCATTAACAAAAAAATATATCCTTTACACAACTGGAAAAAGAGTGGCTGAAAGAAATGTTTGCATATTTAAGCAATGTAATGAGGAAAGGAGGGAGAAGAAAGTGGTTGAGAGACAGTAAGGAGGGAAGGAGGAAGGAAGAAAGTGGTTGAGAGAGAGTAAGGAGGGAAGGAGGGAGAAAGAAAGTGGTTGAGAGAGTAAGGAGGGAAGGAGGGAGGAAGAAAGTGGTTGAGAGAGAGAGCGAGAGAGAAAGAGAGAGAGAGAAGGTCAATGAAAAGGAGCATGTTAAAGACCGCATGAAAAGCTAGAAACATGGACTAATATATATTTCATCTCTGTTGTTCACTGGGATGTGTGCAGTAAGAGAGGGATTCTGGAAAGAGACAGTATGATGTCATGTGAAAGCGTCTGTGTATGTTCGAATGTTTCCTTGACAACAGCGTCACTGGAGGGCATAGCGAAGAGGATCGCAGCACTGGAGAACAAAATCGTCTGAGGAGCTTGCACACCCCCTTCTCATTCTTCACCTTTTTTTGTAAAACAACTTACTGTAAAATACTGCAGAGGAGCCTGTGTGCACCCCCCACCCCCCAGTCAGTGACGCCCTCAGTCTCTCTCTTGCTTCTGTAACTCCATGTAGCTTTGCTTCCTTCTGTCCATCACTGGCCTCCGAGGGGATGGACCACTGACCGCAAGAGCCAGCCCACTGCGCCGCTGTGCAGCATCCACCTCTGGTCTGTGTCTTTGAATGCACTGTACCGATACCTCCACCAGGGGGCGTCCGTGTCTATACGTGCCCAAAGCACAGACCCACAATGCAGCTTCGACCCTCCCCTCTCTCTTTTCTTGCCTAAGCCTCTCTCTCCCCTGCAGAAACACACAAGGTATCTATTATTTTGTATGGAATATATATATAAAGCTAATTTAATATAAGATTGGACATTATTACAAATACATGTGTTGATACTCTTTTTTGTGAATAAAAAAAATCAGGGTCACATCATTTGTACAAAAAAAATTATAACAATAAGACTGTATACACATGTAACTATATACAATCTCATACTTGACAGGTTGAAACTATCTAGACTAAAGTGTATGATTATGTGTGGAGCAGGAGTGCAAAAATAAGACTTTTGTATGCAAGGCTTGCAGGTAAAATTCCTAGGCCTGGGACAAAATTATATTGTTACATGATCCCCAGGCCCAGGACAATAATATTTACCACAAGTTCACAGACCACTGGGCCCCAACTCCCCCCAGGGTCCGGGACAACCTACCCAGTTGTCCACCCTGGACACAACCACCCCGGGGGGTAACAGCAGCCCTGCTCGCATGTTCTCATGCCTCACAGGGTCAGACTGACAGAACTACAGCTCTCTCTGTTAGTGGCTGTGGCACTAACAACAAGGGCAGCAAGGGCCTTGCAATTCAGGGAAACTGACAGGCCCAGGGATCCAGAAACAGAGAAACACACAAAACATCAGACCGTGACAACCAAGAGCATGTCTCTGCAGGAAAATATGACAAAGTAATAATAACAAAACAAGAACAACTCATTAAAATGGAAATTCTGAAAAAAAAAATTAAACGTGGCTTGCTTGTGTCCTGTAATTGTGTTTTTTTTTCTGAGGTGATGTGGCATAAAGATACCAAAACAAGAAAAGAAAAGATAAAAGAGGAGATAGCCAGGCAAAAAGGGTGTGAGATATGCTTTCCTGATTATGGAAGGAATTTACTGGGGTCCTGGGGCCCCTCTGTTTGCTGGTTTTCCTTACAAACAGACACAATCCCATCATTCTAACAAGCTGAATATTATTCTTAATTAGGTGCTTTTCCTTTTTAGAAGGATTATTTACCCTCATAAGCCATGTTTTCTCTGAAATAGCTTTGCATTCCACAAAGAATAAAATGCCTGTGTTGATATTATGCTACATTGTGCTTATTCTGCTACATTGCACACAATCACATAAAAAGGGGTCACTTTTTGAGCAAATGAAAGACAGAGGTAAATAAATACTCTTCTAATTTGGTTGTTGAATACATGTTTAATTTATTTAATCATTTTCCCTTAAACTTATTAACACAATGCAGGTTTGACTCCTTATCAATGGCGTTGTCTTTGAATTATTCATTGTCTTCCTGGTGGGTATTTTTAGTGTACAGGTGTCCACACTTTCACCAATTAGGAGCCTTTAGATTCACATCAGTCATTAATTTTATGTTTTACATTTTTAATGCGATTGTTTGCAATATAACACAATATGTACATTGGAATTGAATTAGTCTAGGCATGCATGCTGTAGCTATGTCTGACATAATGTGGTTTAAGAGGGTAAATAATCCATGTAAATGCAAAAGTGCCTAATTAGGAAAAAATAACAGCTTGTTAAAATTCTGGGATTGCACTGGTTTGAATGAAAAGCAGCAAACACAGGGGGGCCCCAGGACCGAGTTTGGGATTCCCTGGTCTGGGCAATCTGAAAGGATTTTACTCAGTGATACAAGTAATGACATGCATAGTAGCAGGCAGTCGTCGCAACAGATTTGGCACCTTAACGTCGATGTGAATATAATGTGAAATTATAACACAAAACCTGAAAAACTGAACTGTAATCTGAACAGATGTTATGGGCTTGCCCCTCACAAAATTATTCGTCTATCAGCATATTCTTCCAGAGGATATTTCATGATTATTCTATTCAATTTCTTGTATTAGTTCTACTGAACGTATTTATTCATTTTTAATAACTTGCCAATTCCACCACGCACCAAAATGGAACATGCCTCAACATGTAACCAGTCTCCTATGTGCATCATCACTCAGGAAGCTCTAAATTAGCCTGTAGGCGATTGGTCGAGTATATCCAAAAACTCAAGTTATTTGCCTACTACTGAGTAGACTATACAACTTACAACTTCCAGGCTATTTATATAGTCAATAGTAAGCAAGTACACTGTTTCGGACACGACCTATGTCTCACTGAAATCGAATTTGAATATTTGACGTATTTATGCATTTATCTACCTGTCATAATGATTTGCATTTTCAACTTCATGCGCAAGCGTAATTCTCTTTTCCGGTATGACCGGAACTCGCTTTAAATGTATGCAATGCTAGTGAAAATGAGAGAAGACCGAATTGGATTTAGCTTGCAGTCTGACAAATCTGTCACTTATGACCTCCCTTCCTCGATATTCGTTTGCATTTGCAAATCGAACATACTGGTGGATTCATCATGCTAGCGGAACTTTGTCTTTAATGTAGCTTCGACTGACGCCAACTGAAGCCAGATAGCTTATACGAAGAAACTGAACAGGAGACAATATGCCCCATTGGGTGAAAGCATTCGAATCGTCTCGACATAAATTTATACGACTCGAAAAGTACCTCTTAGATTTTTTGCTAATACTATAGCTGCTTGTTGGATTAAACCATACGGGCTGATAACGTTTTCTAATTCAGCTTGGAAAAGTGAGGAAGACACCGCTCGCGAACTTTGGAAGGTTTAGCTAAAGCCTGGGTCCGAGCACTTAGGCAGTTAGCTCGGCAGGGTAGTACTAGCAATTTATACGGATCGCACTAGCTGGCTAGATATGTTGGATATGACACCGGTACTATCAGCCTCGGGGTGGGACCGAAGCCGGGAACATGATAATGAAGACCAGGATTGTGAGTGCCCCCAATCGAAATCCGAAACTGTGAATAAATCTAGAAAATTCTATCGCCTGTGCAGTAGAGACGAGAAGGAGCGAGCTGCGGCTTTGGAGGCACTTACGAAGAGCGTCCTGTCGAGTTTGGGCCAGCATGGCGATTCGGCTAGAATCGACGAAGACACCCTTTTACAACTGCTCCAGGTGGCCAAGACTTGCCCTTTTCCGGACATAAGGGAAAGAGCAGCAGAACTCCTAAAAACCGCACAGGTAATGTACGATACCTTGTTACACAGCTAAACAAACTAACTAGTTAATATCAGACGCAACGTCCAGTGGGAGACTGTCCTACAAGCTGAAACACGAGATAATTGCGTCAAATTAAAACTCTTCATTTGTCCTCAGACTTACGTGGACTTTAGTATTTTAGTAAAAATAGTTTTGATTTTACTACACCAGACCATTGCATGGCAATTCACCCCTGAATTTAGCTAACCGCGGTTGGCTAACTTGGTATACGTTATTACGTTAAATGGAGGGCCATCTCAGCTGCGAGTCGATAGGTCAGAAAGCGAACTTCGTATCGAAAGGTGCAATCTCTAAAAATATGTTATCGACTTTACCCTCCAAGTAACTAGGCCCCACGAACAATAGTGCTGCAAGTAGAACAAGTCTATAATGGATTTACTCAACGTTTTGTCTACTGTCATCTAATGTTCGCTGACACAGCATTAGCAAAGCCTTTCGGAAAGACAGAGCTGAATTGTATTATCAGTTGCTAAATTCGTAGTCACGCCTCGTCAAATTGCTTGATATGTTACTAGTGTTAGTTTTCGAGAGGTCCATTTGTTTTACTTAAACGGCATCTGAATTTCTCTTTCTTTCGTCTTTCATTTCAAATGTTTCTTAAATCTGTCTGACCTGAGCTAGCCCAAGGCATTTGGTGGCGGTAAACAAGAACGTTTGGATGTAAATAAGTTACTGTACAATTAAAACGTTTTCCAAAAAAGTTGAATTATGTGGCCCTGATCGACTGCATAGTGTTTATGCCAGGTCGGTTGTGTTGCTAGAATATAGCTCGCAGAAATGCGTTTCAAAGTAGGTTTAATGTGTATTTAGCTAACAAAACGTTGCTTGCTATCTTTGACTGTAAGAATGAAAAAATGAATGGAGACATGGACTAACGGAACATAAGACATAAAATTTGTTTAGTCGCATACCAGGAGCAGATTGCAATACATGTTGCTTACAGGTTACATCAGACAAAAAATACTTACGAGGTGATGCAAGACTCACCGTCTGTGAGAGCACTGGGCTCGAGGTCGCGCCACGCCTACTCGCTGAACAGTACTGAGCTGCAGTTCTTGTGGAATAACATCGTTTCCATCTCCATTTCACTTACTAGTAGCTATCGGATTGGCAACATGTTGTTCTGTGGGTCTGATGAGATTTTAATTAATAGTATGAAGGTACATTTTTTCATACGCACGCGTGTTTGTTTAGCCATTGTTTTAACTCCTAAATTGGGGAAATCGTGTCGTACAGGATTCCATGCTGGTAATGATTTGTTTGGACCAGGGTGCATAAGGAGGACCGATTATGACCGCATGCCTGCTTTCATCTTCTCCTAGTTAAAGTATTCCAAGTTATTAACTTGATCTAGAATTTTCTTATAAAATATTTGCCATGCGTGACAGCTGAAGACGCAAAGCTTTGCGTCTTCAGCTGAAACCATATACTGTGGTCTAATGTTGTAGCGAACCAGTGCTGGTGTATTTGCTAATTTAGCCTCAGTAATTTGAAGCATTGACTGTAGACCCCCAGAACCCACGTTGATTGCCTTACTGTATGGTCTTATCTAGTGAAACTTATGGATTAGTGTATGTAATGAGGTGAAATAATAGTGGTCTGTTAACAGCTTGGTTGAAATTGTGTCTAGGGATACAAGACGAACACATTTATAATTATCTGCTTTTATTTAGCATACCAACTTCAGCCTTTATGTTCTATAATAATGCCTGGAGTATTTTTCTGCAGCGCTATCAATGTAGATATTTGTGAGCCAAATGTAATGAACTAATGTTTAACTTTAAGATGAACTAAATGCATGTATTCCTTTCTGTCTCCTTATTCTCTCCCTCTGCCCTTGTCTCCTTGCGCTGCTCTCCTTTGCGCCTCCCTGTCTTGTGTTCAGGACCATGGAGTTGATATTCCCCAGCCTCTGGCCTCTGGACCTAGTGCCTTCATCCCAACAGAGGAGGTGTGTGCCAGTTCCTGTCCTGCCTGTCATTGTGCCCAACACCGTGCCTGTTCCTCCGGTCACTGTGCCCAACACCCTGACTCTCTCACCTTTTATTGTGCCCTACACTGTGACTGTACACCTGTCATTGTGACCAACACCCCGACTGTCCCGCCTGTCACTGTGCCCAAAACTGCGACTGTACACCTATTATTGTGCCCAACACTGACTGTCCCACCTGTCATTGTGCCCAACACTGTGACTGTACACCTGTCATTGTGCCCAACACTGACTGTCCCACCTGTCATTGTGCCCAAAACTGCGACTGTACACCTATTATTGTGCCCAACACTGACTGTCCCACCTGTCATTGTGCCCAACACTGTGACTGTACACCTGTCATTGTGCCCAACACTGACTGTCCCACCTGTCATTGTGCCCAAAACTGCGACTGTACACCTATTATTGTGCCCAACACTGACTGTCCCACCTGTCATTGTGCCCAACACTGTGACTGTACACCTGTCATTGTGCCCAACACTGACTGTCCCACCTGTCATTGTGCCCAACACTGCGACTGTACACCTGTCATTGTGCCCAACACTGCGACTGTACACCTGTCATTGTGCCCAACACTGCGACTGTACACCTGTCATTGTGCCCAACACTGCGACTGTACACCTATCATTGTGCCCAACACTGACTGTCCCACCTGTCATTGTGCCCAACACTGCGACTGTACACCTGTCATTGTGCCCAACACTGCGACTGTATTCAGTATGAGCACCGTTACGAAAAGGAGGCTGAGACTCATAACCTTGTGACTGGTGGAGTTGCTGTACGTACCTGTGTGTTAGCAGCCCTTGTCTTGGCATGGGCCAGCCTTTGCCTGTAGCATAACAGTTGGGTTCTTTCATATCAGTGATGGATGGTGATGGATCCACCTGTACGGAGGATTATGGGACCTTGCTTTCCCAGCGCTAGACAGCAGTATGCGTGCCTCAGTTTTTTGTGTGCCTGTCTGGTAATGATGGGAACATGTATGCCTCTCTCTCAGATTCTGGAGCAGGGCGGGGACCAGCCAGTGCTTATGGAGGCCTTTCTGTCCATGGGGCGCGTGGACCATGTGACCATGGTGATGGCGCTTCACCCTGCCTACCTGAGCTGTTTCCTGCGCACCCAGCAGGCCCTGCTGCAGTTCGACGGGCCCTTGCCCTGCCACTGGAGGCACTACATCGTCATCATGGTGAGGCCACAGTCTCCGTGGCAACGCATCTGTCCCACCTACTTTGCACCACTGCTAGTCTCCTCCACCAGTGCCCAAACTACATCCTTCCTGTCCCACCACATTCTGGATAATCCCCACACCCTTCGCTCGCGCTCTCTGATTTTTCATGGTGTTAGTAAAAGTCCCGCCCCTTCTGTTGTTAGTAAAAGTCCCGCCCCTTCTGTTTTGGCGTCTCCGCAGGCGGCCGCCCGTCACCACTGCTCGTACCTGGTGCAGCTGCACCGCTGCTGGTTCCTGCAGGCGGGCGGGGACGAGAGCTGGCTGCAGGGTCTGCACTGCGCCCCGCCCAAACTGCGCCGGCTCGGCCCCATCAATAAGCTGCTGGCTCACCGGCCTTGGCTGCTCAGTCCTGAGCACATACAGGTAAGAGCGGAGCGATCCTTTTCTTACTCCTCCACTTTCTCCCTCCTCTTCTGTGCTCCCTTCCGCACTCCTAACTTCTCTACTTTCATTCTTCCTCCTCCACCTTTGGCTCTGTCCTTCCTCAGTGTGCCTTTTTAACGAGTTTGAAGTGCTACTGGTGGGTACATCAGGCCAAATAAACTAAATTTGGAGAAATGTATGCCGAGGGAAGGTGGAGTTTAGTCATTAGTTTGGTCCTGGTGTCACTGAGCATGAGTGACTCTCTGACTGGAACACATATTACAAAAATGAGTTCCTGTTCCAGTTCCAGTAAGGCTGTCTCCCCCTCTTCTGCAGGAGTTGGTATCTCCCGGGAGTGAGGACCGCTGGTCCCTGGCTGAACTGATCCAGGCCGTGGTCCTGCTGGCCCACTCCCATTCCCTCTCCTCGTTTGTGTGGGGGTGCGGGGTCAATCCCGAGCCCGACCACATGGCGGGACACGCCTTCCAGCCGCCGTCGCCCTCCGCCCGCCCCTCCCACAGCCCCATGCCGGAAGACGCCGCCAGCCGGACGGGGGTGAGTCCCGCGCCGTGCTCACGCCCCGGAGGCAGCCCGGCCACGCCCACCCAGGGGATGGATTAGCAGGGAGGCTTTCTCATGGTTCAGTCCAACAGCTGACCTGGCCACAGCAGCCATGGAGAAATTTACGGCACTTAATAATACACAAAACTTTTTCTGGGATTAGTAGTAGTGTTTTCTCCATGATGCTTCTTATGACTTTCATCAGAGATTTCACTCTGGCCCCCTGCAGTCTAGCCTCAATTATCAGGTTCATAACCTTATGGTAGTCTAGAGGTACTGGGGTTGAGACTTAATCACTCATTGAGTCTCACTGCTTCTGACTTTGTTTCTTGTTTTTAGCAAGAAAAGCACAAAAATGCACGTTTTGCGAATTTTTTTTACATTTCAATGACATGTTTAAACGATGAACTGTTAACACCCTGTGTGTTTGCTATGGTGAAACGTGGTCCTTGGCTTCTGTCTGTTTGCTATGGTGAAACGCGGTCCTTGGCTTCTGTGTGTTTGCTATGGTGAAACGCGGTCCTTGGCTTCTGTGTGTTTGCTATGGTGAAACGCGGTCCTTGGCTTCTGTGTGTTTGCTATGGTCAAACGCGGTCCTCGGCTTCTGTCTGTTTGCTATGGTGAAACGCGGTCCTTGGCTTCTGTCTGTTTGCTATGGTGAAACGCGGTCCTTGGCTTCTGTCTGTTTGCTATGGTGAAACGCGGTCCTTGGCTTCTGTCTGTTTGCTATGGTGAAACGCGGTCCTTGGCTTCTGTGTGTTTGCTATGGTGAAACGCGGTCCTCGGCTTCTGTCTGTTTGCTATGGTGAAACGCGGTCCTTGGCTTCTGTGTGTTTGCTATGGTGAAACGCGGTCCTTGGCTTCTGTCTGTTTGCTATGGTGAAACGCGGTCCTTGGCTTCTGTGTGTTTGCTATGGTGAAACGCGGTCCTTGGCTTCAGCAGTCTGTGTACTTACAGGGTTCAGATGCGGTCACTGAGGTGGAGGTCCTGATGAAGAGAATGCAGCTTCTGCAGCAGCAGGAGGAAGAGTTCAGCCAGGAGGAAATGGTGACCCGCTTTGAGAAGGAGAGGCGCGAGTGTCTGCTGGTCACGCCGTGTGGTAGGACACACTCTTTCCCCCTCTCGCACGCACACACACACGGACATACATGCACACACACACACGCGTGCACACACACACACGGATATACACGTACACACGCACGCACTCGCACACAGACACACACACACACGCACATGCGTACATTTGCATGGGCACAGGATATTCCATGCTTGTTATTAAATACCCAAATACTTGAAGTATTTGAATGCATTGTCAACAGTTTCCAATATCTTCTGAATGTGTTTTCTAAGGCATTCCTGAAAATATTGACGTTCTTTAAATGTGCGTCTGTCCTTGGTGTCACGCACACACTCTCACACACAATAATGTCCTTGACAATGGACGCATACAAACTGCGTTAGGCAGACGGGTGAACACCCACACAAACACACCCTTCTTTGAGGCTGTCAGCTGTCGTACATCTAACGCGAGAACACACACGCCCTTTATGACACAGGCATATGATGCGTTAAGGCACGTGCATGCGCTTTCTCCACATTGCAACAACCACTCTTATGTGCACCATGAACATGTGTACACACACACACACACGCACAGTGCTGGGTAGTATACCCACACTCATGTGGTCAGGAACAGCGAATGCGCCCCGTGGCATCGCAGATACAGTCGGTGTTTGAGTGTTTTGTATGTGAGTCTCCAGAGGGTCTCCTGGGGTTTTGTGGTTTTCTCAGTCCCGTCTGTCTCTCCCCTCAGATGAACGCCCACGCACCCTCCCGGACAGCGTGTCCCGTTTCGTGGAGGACGCTGGTTATGGCTATCAGGACTTCGCCCCCCGCGGGGAACAGGCCCCCGCCACCATGCGCACCCAGGTAGCCTGCCGACCGGCTTCTCCCAGAAGCGGCCAATAAGCGCCCAAACGTTTACACCACATTTCCTGTTCACTGGAACTTTGAACCTTCGCAGTATCATTTATTCTTATAAGTGTTATGTTTATCTTTAAAAGGCTGTTGTAAATTTAGGCACAGTGTAAATAAAATGGTGGGAAGGCATAAGGATTTGTTTGCTGTGATGGATATGAAGTAGTGCATGAAATGGCTGCTCTTATGACGGCTGCTCTCAGGAGCGCGCTCAGTGACGGCTGCTCTCAGGAGCGCGCTCAGTGACGGCTGCTCTCAGGAGCGCGCTCAGTGACGGCTGCGCTCAGGAGCGCGCTCAGTGACGGCTGCTCTCAGGAGCGCGCTCAGTGACTGCTGCTCTCAGGAGCGCGCTCAGTGACGGCTGCTCTCAGGAGCGCGCTCAGTGACGGCTGCTCTCAGGAGCGCGCTCAGTGACGGCTGCTCTCAGGAGCGCGCTCAGTGACGGCTGCTCTCAGGAGCGCGCTCAGTGACGGCTGCTCTCAGGAGCCCGCTCAGTGACGGCTGCTCTCGCGAGCACGCTCAGTGACCGCTGCTCCTCGCTCAGGACTACTCGTGGGAGGACCACGGCTTCTCCCTGATGAACCGCCTGTACCCGGAAATGGGCCAGCTGCTCGATGAGAAGTTCCAGGTGGTGCTGGGCCTGACGTACCACACCATGGCCATGCACCGCGACGTGGACACCTTCATGCTCCGCAAGGCCGTGTGGAACTACATCCACTGCGTCTACGGCATCCGGTGGGCCCCTCGTCCCCCGCGCCCCTGTCCATTCTCCGGCTCCCGTCCTCCTCCTCTCCCTCCTCCTCTGTCTGTTCATTTCTCTCAATCTCTCTTATCCTGTCTGTCTGTGTCTAATGGTGTTTCGAACGTGTCTGTCTGCGCACAGGTTTTGCGTCGGTGTCTTGAAGCTAGTTTAGTCATTTGTGCCAAGTGTTGGCACCTGTGTTCAGTGGATATGTGCAGCTGTGTTCAGTAGCTCTGCATGTGTGCTTTAGTTTCACTGAAATTGGGGTCAGTTCCACAAATAAATGTGATACATTCAGTTAATTTTAGTTAAGTTTGTGAAATGCCCATAATGTTCTGTGGGGAATTTACCCTTCCATTGGGTTTTGTCATTGGTGTCCTGAGTGTGGACTGCGTTGAATTGGGATGTGCGTGAACCTGTGCTGGCTCTGCGTTCCGCAGGTACGACGACTACGATTACGGCGACGTGAACCAGCTGCTGGAGCGCAGCCTGAAGGTGTACATTAAGACGGTGGCCTGCTACCCGGAGAAGACCACGCGCAGGATGTACAGCGGCTTCTGGAGGCAGTTCCGCCACTCTGAGAAGGTTAGGCCACACCCACCGCTCCCAGCCAATCGGGACTGTCCGCCTCCCCAAATGAGCTGCCGCTGGTCGTCTTCCGTACAAGCAGCTCACGTGGAAGCAGAGCTCAGTCACAGGTTATCGTCGCTGCTAAAGGTTGGGCGTGGGGGTCTTAAATAAGGTTCAATCACGTGGAAGTAGGCTTTTTGTAGTGTGATCTGTTCCATAGTATGGCTTTATGTAGTACAGGCCAAAGTATTAGGCCACCTATGGTTAAAAAAAAAAAAAACCTTTTCTACTTTAGGTAAAGAATTCAGTTAACGTGAGTATTTAGTGAATAACAAGCCAAAGTATTCTTTTTTCAGTTTTTATCTACAATAAAGCAAAAGGATGATTTCTACATTCTTAGACACAACTTTCTTCAAGATGGCCTCCTTTGGCTTTAATTACAATGAACAAATTATTGGAAGAAGACCAGGAAAAAGAAGGATAACTTTAATAAAGAAGAATTCTAATATATTGTGGCTTCTTGCAAAACTGTATAAAACATTGTAAAACTGCACCACACCTACAGGAAGAAACTCAATGTGACTAGAGAAACCAGTTTAAGACAGTGAAATGGCAACTACGATCTGCTGGTCTCAAAGGATGTGTATCTGCCTTTTCCCCAAACTTTCTTGGTCCTATGTTAGTGGTGCTTGGCCCACTGGAGTATTTTCTTCTTGTTAACAGAAAGTAGCAAGGGCTTTACTGCAGATACACTTCCTTTTAGACCAGTGTAGTCGTCAGGGAAACTGGTTTCTCTAATCATATTGAGTTTTTCCTGTGGTCGTGGTGTAGTTTTACGATATCTTGTGGTGTCTACCATAAGAAACTATTTGTCTGCTGCCTCTTGATCTTCCTGGTCTTCTCCTGTTATTATTACTGCCCATTAGCTGGGCCCTTCTGAGTGTGTACTGAACACTGCACCTGGAAATCTTAAGCTTTGCAATTTCTCACTGGGAATAACCTTCTTGTTACAATGTTTACTTGGCGCCGCACATCTAAGCCTAACTCCTTCTTTGCCACATTTCTTGCAACTTTGATGCCTATTTTACTTGCACTGCAGGCAAAATGTATTAGGCTGCCAGTGAGATTGCACTTATGGATTTACCTCGCCACCTCCCTCCCACCCCTCCTCCTCCCACTTTGCAAAATGACTGGATGGATTTCCAGTAATCTGTTTACTTGTAATTCAACCATTATCAAAAATGTTGATAATGGTTTGTTATTTAATAAATGTTCATACATTAACTGAATTCTCTACATAAACTTAAAAATAAAACTAAATAAAAATGGTGGCATAACACCATTTCCTGTACTGTATGTAGTTCCAAAACAGTTTGAACGACTGTTACGCATTGAATAGTCAAATTGCAGTAAAATGAATCTGCTTGTTTTTGTCTTTGACACCGTGGGAATGATGGTGTTTTTGGGGGCTTTGTGTTAGAGGGGTTGTTGCTTTGACATGGTGGCTGATGTAAGGATTTTCACTAGTTGAGGGCGCTTAACACGTGTGTGGATTGGGTCATTTAGTTTTTCAGGACATCTTAAATGTAGTGTTTCAGGCAGTGTGTCCCTTCAGATTGAATGCACTCGAATCCAGATCTGTATAAATTCCATGGTAATTACTGAATTCCGCTATCCTTCCACTGCCTTTGTATCGAAACGATAGGGCCCTACGCTAGCGCGTGATTGGATAGTTTGATAATCACCTGTGCTAACTGTAGAATAAAGAACGCTGCTAGACATGTCTTGCGTTCAGGAAAGTCCCCGGCCTTATCGCTGCAGATCAGCATTCAGAAGCACACAGAAGACGTTCCGTTGCCAGGGCACCGGAGCCCATGGCAACCGCAGCGCGGGCCGGCAGCTCCGCCGGCGCTCTGATTGGTCGGGCGCCCCGCTGACCCCCCACCTCTCCCCCACAGGTGCACGTGAACCTGCTGCTCCTGGAGGCCCGGCTGCAGGCGGCGCTGCAGTACGCGCTGCGGGCCATCGGCCGCTACATGACGTGATGGCGGGACGCCCGCCTCGGCCGCGACCTTCGCGCCCGACGCGCCGATCAAGCCGGGGGGACCCAGAGCCGACTGACCTCGCCCTGGGTCCTGAGGGCCCGACCGCCCCCAGTGTGCAGTGCCTCTGAGACCAGCACTCACTGCCGCTTTGTGCTGGTCCTCATTCTTCTCATTCTTCTCTTGAAGGGGACTTTGATATAGGTGTTAGAGAAAAGCTTTTTTTCGTTCACACACTGGACACACGCTCATAGTCTGACATCACACACACACACACACACACACACACACACACACACACCGATACACAGAATGTTCTCAGTTTCTAACACCGCATGTGCGTACAACTTGCACACACTTAAACACTAAGCAGATGCTTATAAATACAGACACTCAAACTCAAAGCAAATCCTGTCGCTTCGTACGTGCACAGACTTTTTGAAACTCTGTGTGTGTCCGTGCGTGTCGTGTGTGTGTGTGTGTGTGTGTGTGTGTGTATGCGCGTGCATGTGCATGCCTGCAGGTGTGCTTCCTGGTTTAATAGCACAATCTACTAGCGAGTGTCTAGTTGCTGAATAGAAGTAGATTTGTTTCTGTGTTACTGGTTCTGTTAGTCTCTCACCTGTAGCGTTTCCTCTGCCTTGTGGATTTCCTCCTCTTCACGCCTCTATCTGTCCTGCTGTGTAGAGGCCTGAGCAGCTTTGAAGGGTGCTTCAGTTATTTCAGATTTGAAATTAAGTGTTATGTGAGAGCATTATGGCTTGACCACCCTTCCTTTCCACTTACTCAGTTTTGCTGTTCCTTTTGGTCTCAAGTTTTGTTACATATACATTTTTAACCGTGTTTGCACACACATTTTCCTCTCCTGTTGCAGTATTTATTTGAGTGAATCTCATACTAACTTCAGCCCCTGGCTGTCATGTGAACGGAACACAGAATGTTTAATCTCATCACTGAATGCTAAAGCCTATCACACAACATTAGCTTTTCCACTGGAGAAAGTACTTGTCTAGTGCATTTCCCCTAGTCTTCATATTATTTGAAGAGACTTTCATTTATGTGAACTCTTATCACTATATCCAAATGCTGGAGGTGTTTTTCTAAATGAAATTGGGGAATCTTTCTGTAGGTACAATTTTGTATTTCGTTTGTTGAAATTTGTAACGTTTGTTTCTCTTAATTTTATTTTTATGTACACTAAATGGAAATATTTTATTATTAAAAAACTGATCAGACTCGATTGAACAACTGTCATTTTTCATCAGATCTGAGTACTATAGGTTGTGTACATTCAGATCTGTAATGCGGTGTTGTGTGGTTGTGAATGCGCCTTTTGATGGTGCTGGGTTGGTACTGAGTGTGAGCGTCGAGCCTGTGGAACGCAAGAGGGCCATTTTGTACGGGTTTAAGACTTCATTTTTTGCAGTTCTTCGTGCTCACCAGGAGGGGGAGACAAACGTTCACAGTGGCAATTTGCTAATACGTCCTGCCCATCTAAGACGAACATTGTGTCGTTTATAAAACACAAATAGCCGTGCGGCGATTTAAGTTTTGCGATTTACGACCCCAGTGTCCAAGTTAAAGTATATCGTATAATGTAGGGAATAAGGCGACGTAAAAGATTTTGCGTCTTTTCTCGTCTGCCCAGGACCATATGCGGTTCATCATAGGTCGTTTGTATGACCAGGACACTCGAACCCCTTCCTGTTTCTCTCAGGCTTTTTTCATCCCCTTGTCTAAAACGGTTGCTCACTGTACAGTTGTTAGAACGGCCTATCAGCACACTGCCTGTCACAACTGAGCGCACCGTCAGCTCACATGATTGAGTTTACAAACTTGCCCGTTGCGTTTGTCATGTCCAGTTCATGTATTTTTAGTGACTGGGACATCTATACATACATAAATGTATTTGTCCTGGCTGGGTTACATCCATAAACCGCGCACTGCCAAGTCAACAGTGTTTGTAAACATTATTTTGCTGTTCAATTCGGCTGTTCTTCTTGTCTGTCATTTCTAATTTTGACGTTTGATTAGCTCCGACTGCACGCAACGGTTTATATATTTCTCTATATGTTTAAAATGTATCACTTGAACTTGACAGTAGTCTACGTTAGCTATCTTGGTATGCAATGCAGAGAATGAATAGAAGGCGCAGACTGCGTACACTAGTGCAATATTCAGCATTAAAATGTCTGAAAATATACTAGTTCGCAACCATTTCACAGTGCACAGGGGCTTGTTGAGGGGGTGGGAGGTGTGGTTTGGTTGAGGTTGGGGGGGGGGGGGGGGGTGTGTGTACTGAGCGAGGGAGGCAGTGTCAAACGGAGCGCCGCAACTCTCCGCCTTCCACAACCAGTGTGAGCATAGTTTAACCGTTTAGGACAGAGATCACATCCGCATCCACTGAATTAACGTCGAGTCCACCGTTGTCTCCGCAAGTCCTAGACAGAGATTGGACCGTCCAACGCATCGGCTTTGTCTGGTGCCTGGTGGTCTCGTATGTCCTGGTCTGCCTTTCCCAAACGTAGTCCTTTGACCAAGACAGCCGACCAAGAAAATCCCCTGCAAGGTATGCCATTTCTCTTTTAATCCGCTTTCTAAAAGGAATAGCCTACAATGTGGGATGTCTTTACGGGCATATATTTTCCAGAAGTCACGTGACGTAGATTAATATAGGTGCTCTTTTTCAAAGACAGTTTGTGTTCAGTGAGTGTTGCCGAGTTTCTTGGACTATTTTTGAAAGAATGTGTTATCGTTGTAAGTGGTCACAACACTGATACGCATTCTTTGGAACCGTCTGACTTACGTTTTATCCCTTTCCGCTGTTGACTGATCTTTGGGATGTACCTCAGGTTTTTCCTGGTCAGAGGTCTCCCTACCCGATAGCCCCACTTGCTTGCTTGCGCAATGGTAAATTACGCCATGGAAATCATTTTGCGTTTACGAACACGACCGCTTTTGTTAAAAGTAATAAATATTTTGTAGTTTAGAATGTATTTTACTGAAACAGCAACCGCTACAAGACGCGTGAATTGCGATGTGCGGTTGGCACCCTACCTCGGGTTGAGGCGATACAATGGCAACCAGAAAACTGCTCTGTTAAATTTATAACGGTCTAGAAAGGTCTACTAAAACAGCCCATGTAACTGAGACAGAATCCTATAACTATTTAGACGGATGTATCCTGCGTTCGTGTTTGAGTACCTTGTCTTAACTGAAACAAAACTAAATATTCAACAGGTGTCCGTTACAGAAAACTAATGATGTGGAACTGTATCCAAATAAAGTGCGGATCACTTCTTGATAGACCCTGCCAACTGTCTTTGTTAGAGATTTCTGTAATTTATTAAAATTTAAGACCTACAGCCTTGGAATCTCGTGCGTCACTTGGGATAAGACTTACGCGTAGATTTTCATCGAAGCCAAGACAATCAAGTCACCCCCTTGTATGCAAGCAGGAGAGGTTATGGTCAGGAAATTTTTGGCACTGAAGATGTCAGCACTGGTCATCCGACTATGGTAGATTACATTTTGTAATGGAATTTTCGATTCCAAGTTCCGAGTATGGGCGGTCAATCGAATCATTTGTTAAAGGAACTTTTTGATACAAACGACCTGTTTTTTTTATGAATAAGCCCTTGTGTCGCGAGCTCATTGATATTGAGCTGCTTGGAAGAGCACACGTATTGAAATGAGTCTGGAGGCGTAAGAATTCGTTTAGTTAAAATTCAGTACGTCAGCCATGGCGGCTTCACGTCCAGCTCAACAGGAGGTCAGTTTGTGGGGAATTTTGTGAATGTCAGGATGTGGAGACAGCAGTTGATAAGTAGAGCAGAAATGGGCATAAACCAAAGTGAAGGCGTTGGGCCTGGGGTTTCACAGTGTGGCAGTTCACAGGAAAGCTGTACACTTATTCCACTGTGCAGAGTAATGTCTGCATCTTCAGAAGCACAGCCACCCACTGCTCATTTTCAACTTTCAGTTCAGCCGTTGAGTTGTGCAGCCATTGCACTGGAGAACTGCATGTCTAGTGCAGCTGGTACAGGTGAACACTAGGAACCTGAGAGCAGGAGGAGGAGACACTGTTTGGTGGTGATGCAGGGAAACCCCTGCCAACAGTAACCCTCTCCATGGGTGATGTTTCGGTGATTCTGAGTTTCCTCACCCTGGCTACCGTCAGCACTGGCCCAGTTTGGATTAGATTCAAGCCTGAGCTACATCACAGGACTGAGAACCATTGCTTTAGCTGGATATACTGCATTTGTGTGTGGTTGTCTGTCTCTGAGGTGTTTGTATGTCTCCCGGTTGTTTCTATTGGAGGCTTGTGAGCATATGTGTATTCTCTCTATTTCAGCACAGTGAGAGAGTGCAGCCAGTGTATTATGGGATTCAGGGAGTGGAACAGAGAGAGCTGCGATCATTGAGCTGAAGAATCAAAGAAATAAGAACTGGAAAGATGGGAAAAATGAGAGAGAAAGAGTGAGAGTGAAAAAGGGGGGAAATGATAGTGAAAGAGAAATAAAGAAAAAGAGAGGTAGGAGTGCAGACAGGGAAGATGGGAATTTTTGAGAAATGATGAGGCGATTCGGGCCACTGGCTGCATCACTTCCTGATTTTATACCAGGTCACTTCCTCCCTTCATACCCCCAGCTGCAACGGAAGGAAGATGGGGGAAGTGCTGTTGCGGGCTAGCGGCTATAGCTATAGACACCGTTTGACCTTGTTCTGTGACAGAAAGTGAGGGATATAGGTGGGGTGGTGGTGAGAGGCGTAGTAATCCTCATAGAAAGGTAGTTCATTCCTGGGGCAGGCTGGCCTACCCATACGGCCAGTTCCAAGCATCGCTATATTCCAGCTGGAGCAGGACATTGATAGGCATAGCTGTACCCACTATGGGGTTTATAAAGCCTTGCTGTCCAGAACAGTGGACGTTTCTCGCTCCTGTCATGGGCGGGGAAGGGAATGTATAAAATGCTTAGCACCTCAGACCCAGTGTTCACTTGCATTAGCACTGCCTGACTGCCGGCTGACTGAATAAATGCTTTGCAGTACTCATGGTCTGGTACATTGGTAAGTAGCGAACATCAGCATATCTTGTCCACCCTTTCTGGGAAGGAAAAGTTTATTCACACTGCCGAAAACTTCCCTTTCTACTTCTAAATAAGTAAAAATAGAGTTGCCCTTTCCTCTCTTATTAAAGACAGTAATTTATAGTTGCATTGTATTCCTCTTTTCTGCCTAGAAATATCTTTACGTTTTTCAGTCAATACGACGGCCCACGTCCGACAATATGGCTACAGCAAAGCCTCGTCTTGCCATAACTCTTGGTTTGAAGGTTTTCTGTCTGCTTCTATCACTTACTCTTTCTCTCCCGGTCTTGGTTTCTCTGTCTGCATGTGCCCCTTTAGCCTCTGTAGAGGAAACGATGACATCATGTGGAAACAGGAAGTCGCTCTTCCTGAGACACCTGACTTCCTGTATTCCCAGGACAGTTTTCCATTGTTCTCTCTCTCTCTCTCTCTCTCTCTTCGTTTGCCTCGTCCTGGTTTGCATATGCGCACTTGAGAGTGTGTAAGGACAGTACAGTGACAACTCACTTCCCTGTGTCCTATCACTCTTGCTGCACTCACCAAGTATTTCCTGTAGGGGGTTCCTGCCACAGAGGGATAAGGAGAGGGGGGAGGGAGGAACAGGGAGAGCAAGCTGCTGACTTTCAGCAGCTCCTGAAATAAAGCAATAAAGAACATCACAATCCCCACTGTTCAAAGAGTGACACAAAGACAGTGTCAGATAGACAAAACAAGGCAGAGAAAGGGAGGGGGGGGAGAATAAAAGAGGGAGTAAGAAAAGGGCGGATGGAATGTTAAAATCTCAGAAAACTTTATGCGGAGAGACAAGGAAACAGACATCTATATGGAAACAGGCCTCCACGTAGCCGCATAGGAGATATAGGCAGGGGTGAGGGCCCGTGAGAAGGACGGGTAGGGATTGTTGCCATAGCAGAGTCCCTCGGGTCCTTGTTTATCTTCAGCAGATTGTGGAGGAAAGGGTGTGTCTGTCCCTCTGTCTGTCCAGCTGTGAACATTCCTGTGTGCTTGTTTCCTGTGTGGCACCGACATCGTGCTGGTAGGGGTCCCTCCCTATAAGTGTGAGTGTGTGTGTTTGTGTGTGGTGTGTGTGTATGTGTATGCGTGTATGTACAGTATGTGTGTGTGTATGCATGTGTGTGTGTATGGGTATGTACGTATGTATGTGTGTGTGTGTGTGTATGTACAGTATGTGCGGGTATTTTTCTGTGTGCTTGTGTACATGTGTTAGTATAGACTGTACGCGCGTATGTGAGTCTCAGAATGTCTCGCTCTGCTGTAGCTGTTGTCAACCTTACCTCTCCAGATGGCATGTCCTAGGTCAGACTGCTCTAGCTCTCTAGGGAACTCTCTAGAATGTATTTCCTTGCAGAACACTATTGCCTAGCCAAAAGCTGCCCCCATGAACCTGACAAAACTGGTCGACTGGTTTGACTCTCTAAGAATATATAATTAAGACAGTGTGCCATGAGGAGATATGCCAGGTACAATGTTTCAGAGAGTTCAAATCCACTACGTATTTTTGACTGCTTAGGCTGCTGGGGGGGGGGGCGGGGGGGGGGGGGGGGGGCTCTAAAAAACTTACAGCATGTCCATGCATTTTTGCAAAATAGTGTACTACATGTTCCTCTTCCTCAGTTCCCTGATTGGGTGAACTGGTTAACTGTGATATGCCACACTGGCCCAGTAAATTAAAAAAAGGAATTCTTGTCATGTTGTGGTCTCTGCATTTCTGTGTCCCACTTTCTCGGCTGACCATCTGTCTCCCACTATGTGCATTGCGTGTCTCACTGCGTTACTGTTACAGTGTGTTAGTGTGTCTCAGTATGTGTTTAGTGTGTGTCACTGTTACTGTTACAGTGTTAGTGTGTTTCAGTATGTGCTTAGCGTGTGTCACTGTGTTACTGTTATAGTGTGTTAGTGTGTCTCAGTATGTGTTTAATGTGTGTCATTGTGTTACTGTTACAGTGTTAGTGTGTCTCAGTATGTGTTTAGTGTGTGTTACTGTTACAGTGTGTTAGTGTGTCTTAGTATGTGCTTAGCGTGTGTCACTGTGTTAGTGTTACAGTGTCTTAGTGTGTGTCAGTATGTGCTTAGCGTGTGTCACTGTTAGTGTTACAGTGTGTTAGTGTCTCCCACTATGTGCATTGCGTGTCTCACTGTGTTAGTGTTACAGTGTGTTAGTGTGTCTCAGTATGTGCTTAGTGGTGTCACTGTGTTAGTGTTACAGTGTGTTAGTGTGTCTCAGTATGTGCTTAGTGTGTGTCACTGTGTTACTGTTACAGTGTGTTAGTGTGTCTCAGAATGTGTTTAGTGTGTGTTACTGTTACAGTGTGTTAGTGTGTCTCAGTATGTGTTTAGTGTGTGTTACTGTTACTGTGTGTTAGTGTCTCAGAATGTGTTTAATGTGTGTTACTGTTACAGTGTGTTTGTGTGTCTCAGTATGTGTTTAGTGTGTGTTACTGTTACAGTGTGTTAGTGTGTCTTAGTATGTGTTTAGCGTGTGTCAGTGACAGCTGCTGAGCTGAAAATTGACCTTAGCTCAATTTAGTTTGTGCCTATGTTGTCCAGTGCATATGCCCTGTTTGTACAGAAGATTGTGTGTGTTTTCTCGTCTTCACACTTTCTCAACCTATGATGGTAATCTTAGTGAAATAAGTTGAAGTAACCTCTATATAAAACGGTGTGCGGAGAGAAGCCGAATAGTTGTTACAGTACATGTGGGTGTGGACAACATTTTACTCAATGGTGTGATTTCCAAGAAGAAAGAAAAATTACACCACCGTACAGAAAATTGCGTAAGTTCAAAGTTTATGATCAAAAAAAAGAAAAAGAAAACTGGAAGAGAAATAAAAAGTCTGTATGTGAATTTAGCAAACGTATAGGGATGATGCTAAACGTATGGTAAAATGTGTTCCTTTTCACCCGATAGCTTAACACTGAATGTGTGAATAGGCTTCAGCATTTTGAAGGTTTTGCAAGTGTCTCTTAACCTTCGTGTTGTCCTAAGGGTCAAAAATGACCCTTTTCTGAGTTTAACAGCAGTAAAAAGTCCATGAAAGGTACAAAGATTGTCTTATGAGTCTTTTTTTTAACTCTGCAGTTATGAAAACAGAAGTCATAATCAAAGTTACGTGCCACACATCAATTACAGCAAAATCGTCAATTATGATGTGTTTTGTAGCCAAAAGCTAGTAACGAGTGGTGTAGAGTGAAGAAATACAATCTTTCTGGACAGTAGGAAAGTAGGAAAACAGTTATTCACAGGGGTTAAATTGGGATTTGGGAACTGGGTGGACCTTGAGATCCGGTGGGAGGTGGGTGAAAAAAGGTACAAACCAATGAATGTCTCAGCTCAAAATAGTTGTACCTTTAATGTATTGTGCACATAATTGTAATTAAGGAAAACAATGTTTTAAAAATAATGTATACTATTGATGCAAGCTTTTACATAAAATATCTCAAGTTTATTGAGTGTCATTAATGCTGAGAATTTTTTTTTACCCACGAAAATAATCGGTCATCCTCCTCTTTTGTCCTCCCTTTCTTCCTCCTTTATCCATCTTTCTGGTGAGGCACAAATCTTTCCTTTAAACTAATCATTGAACTCAAACAGTTTTAATTAATTTTCAGTGATTAACAAGCATGCAAACATCTGACTAATCAATTGGAAAGGGACACACAGCTTCTTCGCATTGTGTTAGGGAGATTAAATGATAAACCCGATTTAGAAAAATCCATTTTAATCACTAAGCAGTGGCAGAATCTTCTCCTGATTTTACTTGAGTATCAATACATTTAATCCACAAAATGGGCTACTCAATACTATTGTAGGTGAAATAATCAAACTGTGAGACTGCTTACCAAGTAAAGGCAACCGTAACGCAGCCGCGTGCTTTATTTATATCCCTCATTTAACCCCCAAAGAACATAGAAGTCACAGCCTCATGACGTATCCGTGTCAACATTACGAGGTTAATTATGTCAGAGGTAGCTGCCACATCCGTCCCCCCAGAATTCACCAGAACTGGCAACGCCAGACTAAGGGGAGCCCGAACCGCCCGACCGAAACGAGTCCGCAAGGCCGGAGCGGGGGCTGGAGTGGACACAGGGGGACCACCAGAAGGTAGGGGGCGCTGCGGTGGCGCAACAGACGGAGGGCGACCCCGCCGTGGGGGCCGAGCCAACCTGACGGGCTGGTCCAGATCCAGATGGGCCGGTTTGAGGCCGTCCAGGGAAATATAGTCCGGCTTGCCACCGACGTCCACTAGGAAAGCCTTGTCCCCGGCCTCCAAGACGCGAAACGGACCATCATAAGAAGGGTAAAGCGGTCCCCGATGCGCGCCGTGGCGGTTTCCGCCTTCAGGTCGGAAGGTACATGGGACTGGGGGAGGCCGTGCTGCGACGTAGGCACTGGTGCAAACGCCCCGGCGCTGTCCAGGAGGGCGGTTCGCTGTCATGTTGTGGACCAAGGGCTCGTGGTGTTAGGGACGAAATCCCCCGGCACCCGCAGTGGCTGACCATAAACTAGCTCGGCAGACGAGCACTGTAGGTCCTCCTCAGGGGCAGTCCTGAGCCCCAGCATGACCCACGGAAGCCTGTCGACTCAACTGCCATCCTGGAGGCTGGCCCGGAGCACGGTCTTCATTGAGCGATGAAACCGCTCGCACAAGCCATTAGCCTGGGGGTGATAAGCGGTGGTACGGTGGAGCTTCACTCCCAGGCCCTGGGCGACCACATTCCAAAGCTCTGACGTGAACTGGGGACCTCTGTTTGAGGAGACATCAGACGGTACGCCGAACCGGGCGACCCAAGTGGCGATGAATGCCCGAGCCACATCGGCAGACGTTGTCGATGCCAACGAGACGGCCTCCGGCCACCGAGTAGTTCTGTCGATCATTGTGAAGAGGTGAGTGAACCCGTGGGAGCGTGGCAGGGGCCCCACCAGGTCCACGTGCACGAGAAAGGCGCCAACGGGGCCTTTACATGGCGATGCACCTTAGAGCGTTGGCATACGATGCAGGTGTTGGCCCAGTTGCGGACGTCCTTCTTTAGCCCGCGCCAAACGAACCTAGCCGACATCATCTTCTGAGTAGACTTTTTGCCCGGGTGGGAAAGACTATGAATGGCATCGAAAACCTGTCGTCTCCACCCGTCGGGCACGACCGGCCGTGGTTGCCCCGTGGAAACATCACAAAGTAGTGTGTTGCCGGCGTCGAACGCGATGTCCTGTAGCTGAAGCCCCGTGACGGCATTCCTACAGGCCAGTACACCTGGGTCCAAGGCCTGATCGACTGCCATACTGGTGTAGTCGATTCCAAGGTGGACGGCGCTGACGACGGCCCGGGAGAGGCAGTCGGCTACACGGTTGTCTTTCCCAACAACATGTCGGATGTCTGTAGTGAACTCAGATATGAAAGCGAGCTGGCGCTGCTGACGGGCGGACCACAGATTGAAAGCGCTATACTTCCTCTCGTTGGGGCGCAGTTGGCGGCTGAAAAAGGTGAGCGGCTGCCAGGCTCCATTAATCCACTGCTCAAACACGGCGCCGACAGCATAATCTGAAGCGTCCGTGGTGAGGGCGATCAGCGCCTCAGATACAGGGTGCGCCAGCATGACCGCGTTGGCCAGAGTTTTTTTCGTGGCCGAGAAAGTGCTGTCCATCTCTCCAGACCAATCGATGGCCTTCTTGGGGGACACGCCCTTGAGGGCCTCGAAAAGGGGCTGCATGAGCTGGGCTGCATGGGGAATAAAACGATGGTAAAAGTTCACCATGCCCAGGAACTCCTGCAGGGCCTTCACGGTGAGGGGGCGGGGAAAACCGTTCACAGCCTCCACCTTCGACGGCAGTGGCACCGCACCGTCCTTAGTGATGCGGTGTCCGAGAAAGTCAATGGCATCCAGTCCGAACTGGCACTTGGCTGAATTGCTAATAAGGTCGTGCTGGCTGAGCCGCTCAAAGAGGATTCAAAGGTGTGATACGTGTTCTGTCATGGAGGCACTGGCGATGAGGATATCGTCCAGATAGACAAAAAGGAATGGTAGATCCCGCAGCACTGTATCCATCAGGCGCTGGAAAGTCTGCGCTGTGTTTTTCAGGCCGAACGGCATCCGCAGGAATTCCCAAAGGCCAAATGGCGTGATCACTGCCGTCTTCTGGATGTCCTGCGGCTGTACCGGAACCTGGTGGTATCCACGAACGAGGTCCACCTTGGAAAAGATTACTTTCCCGGCCAGGCAGGTGGAAAAATCCTGGATGTGAGGAATCGGGTATCGGTCGGGGATCGTGATGTCATTGAGGCGCCTATAGTCTCCACAGGGGCACCAGCCGCCACCGGGCTTCGGCACGATGTGGAGAGGCGAGGACCAGGGGCTGTTCGACGGGCAAATGATGCCAAGGCGCTCCATGGTGCAGAACTCCCGGGTCGGGGCATCGAGCGTGGGCATGGACAGGCGGGCCAGTAGTCGAGATGTGGTCTTCCACCCCGTGCTTAGTGGAGGCAGAAGAAAAGGTGGGCTCCGTTAAGCTTGGGAACTCAGCGAGGAGACGGGAAAACACGTCAGCAGATGAGAGTGCACTAGACAGCTTTGACGTGCCAGAACCACTAAGTGAGCGAGGGAGCGAGGGAGCAAGCTGAAAGTCTCAGCGTTGACGAGCCGTCGATTCTTAACATCCACCAACAAGCTATTAGCGCAGAGAAAATCCGCACCGAGGAGGGGAGTGGACACCTTAGCTGTGACAAAATCCCAAACAAATCGTTGTCCTCCGAAACACAGCGCCACGCTCCGTTTTCCAAAAGTGCGGATGGAACTGTCGTTGGCGGCTTGGAGGGCAGGGCCATGTCCATCACTCTGTATGTCCAAGGTTGTCGCGGGCAGAACGCTCACTTGAGCACCAGTGTCACAGAGAAAACGCCTCCCAGAGTCAGAGTCAGTAATAAATAACAAGCTCCCCGTACGGCCGACGCTCATGGCAGCTAGTGAGAGCCGGCCCTGGCGTTTCCCAAGGTGCAAGGAGGGTGGCACTTTCTAGCTTTGGCACCGCACTGCACATGGTAAAAGCACAGACCTTGCTGTTGGGTTGTAGCTGTAATGCCGGTCATGGCCACTGTGTCCACCGGCAGTGTAGAGTCAACGTGGGCGGGACCTGGGACGGCCGTGCAGCTCTGCCAGCCGGCGGAAAAAAATGTGTCATCTTCTCTGGCCAAAGCCCGGAAGTCCTTAATGTGCGTGTTAGCCAGGGCAGACTGCACTTGCGTAGGTAGCTGTTGCATGAACAGCTCCGTGAAAAGAAAACATGGTTTATGATTTCCCAGGAGATTCAACATATGATCCATCAACTCCGAGGGCTTGGAATCACCCAGTCCAGGCAGAGAGAACAGCTGATGAGCGCGCTCGGATTCAGTCAGACCGAACGTGTCGAGGCTTCATAAGTCGCATATTTATCTACCTCTGGCGGGTCCTCGAGAATGCTCACGACTCTAGCCGCGGTGGAACTGCTGAGAGCAGAAACAACATAATAATATTTTGTGTTGTCCTCGGTGATTCTCCGGAGTGCAAACTGTGCCTCTGTTTGGGCGAACCAAGCCGCAGATTGCCGTTCCCAAAGCTCCGGTAATTTACGAGAAACTGCATTCGCCCCTTCCGTGATGCGTGAGTTCGAAAATAATCCTTGGAATCGTCCAAAGACAGAACAGGGTCACCAATGTAGGTGCACGGGAAATAACCAAACTGTGAGACTGCTTACCAAGTAAAGGCAACCGCAACCCTAATTTAACCCCCAAAAGAACACGTCATAGAAGTCACAGCCTCATGACGTATCCGTGTCAACATTACGAGGTGAATTATGTCAGTATGTCCCAGAGGGAGCTGCCACATTATCATATGCTGCGTTTCCACCGCAGGAACTTTACCCCGGAACTAGGAACCTTTTGAGGAACTCAGTGCGTTTCCACCGCAGGAACTAGGGTCTAAATTTAGTTCCTGGGGCTTTATTTTACCCCCCAAAAGGTTCCTGCTCGGGGGGTAGTACTTTCCGAAAGTACAGGAACCTTTTGGGTGGAGCTTGCAGCACTGAACATTTCTGATTGGTCGAGTACTCGCAGCATTTTTTTGTATTTATTTTCCGCCATTACCCGCCATGTTTGAAAATATGCAGCCACAAACCAATTTATTTTCATAATAACTTCAAATCAAACTTGTATGTTATGCGGCGCAGTAGCCTAGTTTTGGTTATAGCCTGCCAACGTCTTGGAATTATAACGTGTGCTCTTCTGTTCTTTTCTTGCTTTAGTATTTGTTTTATGAAATGCTAAGCATTCGTGCTGGGACAGCATATTACGTAGGCTACCAAAACATTCAAACGGATTAATTCGGTTGCTGAATATTTTCTTCCGGATTTTCTTTGTTAGCCCGTTGTAATTGACTCAAAACGTTTGATACAGTTATGTGAGGTATGCGGTAGTTCTGCGTAATTAACATTGGTGATACAGTACAAGCAAACTGGAAATCACCTTCCGCACTTTTTGTCAGGGTAAAATAACAGGTTAATTCTAGTAATCGTCCCTTAAGCTTTTTCAGACTGCCGTAATTTTACTCAATTTTACTGCCATTTTTCAATTCCACGAAAAGACCAGGAAGACTATGGACTCATTTATGGTGCATGGTTCGCATCTGGAGGGCACACTTCGCTGCTCGGCTAGCAGTAACTTCGAAGGAAAGCAAACGGTGGCTGTACCACTACTAATTTAAATTTTCACGCAAGTCCGAGTTTTCGTTCTATTCTTGTCATTTTGCGATTAGCCTATATGGAATTGACGACGAGAAAGTAATCAAACAGCAAATTGTTTACAACGTGTGCATGTTTTCTGCTGTTGTTGCCAGTTATACATATAAATGTGAATGCATTCTGTCGCTTCGGATGTCAAGACATGAAAGCGAATGTTCGCATAAAAACATAATGAATGTGTTTGAGAGGATATATGAAAATCAATAAATACAAAAGTAACCATATATAGTCATTGTTGGTAACCCGTTGTATATAAGTGGAATAAACCCCTCCGGGCTGTCCCGGTTATTAGAAAATAATGTAGGCTACTTCGGTGGTAGTATGGGGTTACAGAAGAAATCATATGACAGATGGACCGACGACAACGTCGCTTTTTCATACGTCAGTGGGCTAATTTGCCTAATCTTCGCGGGACTTTAGACCGTGGTGGAAACGCAGACAACCATGGGCTGAAGGAACCTTTTAGTTCCTGGTAAAGTAAATTTTGGTGGAAACGCGGCTATATATAGCCAGCTCTCCCCAGATAGGCAGTTTTAGCGAGTAGCCTACACCTTATAGCCTACATTTATTTTCATTTGCAGTACGTGCACATTTTTAATCAACATTATTTGCGGATACATGCACTTCTTTCTCCACACTCGTATTCATGGATAATATCTGGAATGCGTAGACTGTAAACAAAATTGAAGTGCAGGTTTTGTTTTTGCTGGTTATTCTGAAAGCTAACACGGTAGATAACAGACTTGTGTATCTTGTTTGTTAAGTATAGACTAGCCTACTTGGTGATTAAAACTGATTTTTAACGGATAAATTGATAAATTGGGGGGGTTGAAATGCTGAGCTCTATTGCTGTATGTTAAATTTACATGCAGAACAGACCATCGTCTTGTGATTATATTTTAGCCTCTTGGTTTCTGAGAACTAACTGCTGTTGCAATTGAGTGACTAAGACCAGTTCTACCTGGGCAATGCTATAACCGATAACGCATTATCCCACAGGACAGCCCCACAGGATTTGAGGACCACAGGGGGCATATCTAGGATTGCTCCCCTGGGCAGTCCGGCTGTCCTGGTGGCAAGTCAGAATGTTTTTTCATCAATACCAATTATGCTCTGTGAAAACATTTATGGTACGTCTATAGAATAGCAGAAGTGCAAAACTATAATTTATGGAAAAACACCATACCACATTGACCATTTGTTAAATATACAGTCTCCAGCCATATGTTTTACATATAGTTGCCAGTATTTTACCATAAAACGTGCAATTTCTATTACAGTATGATCTTGTTGAGGTGGCTTGCTGCAAAGTGACAAAGACTGCTGCCTAAAGCATTGTACCATCACAGAAAATCTGTCTGACTTTAGCCGGGTGGGAATGTGGCATCCACAGGCATATCTCTGCACATGGAGAGAGTCACTACACAGCAGATCCAGGAGCCCCTGCTAGCTTCTTGCCCCCTAACACACAGAGTCACACATTTTAGACCCATCTGGTGGAGATCAACAGGAGGAATTTTAGCAATAGAGCTTGGTTAGCTTGGGGGGAGTACTGAAACCACTGTGACACATCACCAACAGAAATGGGTTTGTGTGCGTTGTGCTGTTTGAGAGAGTGAGGGAGCGGGAGGAGAGAGTTGTGGAGATTCTGTTAGACAGGAGGTTATGAGCCAGGGAACAAGCAGAGAACAAAGAGTGTCACCCCCATTAGTTTATGTACAAACTCCACCGGATCCATGGCAGGGACCACTCCCTGGTGTGTGAGTTTGTGTGTGTTCGTGTGTTTTTGTGTGTATTTGTGCACCTCTACTTTTCATTGTGTGTGTTTCCTCCCCATTGTGTGCCTCTGGATGGCAGCCAGCTGAGCGAGAGAGAGAGAGACTTTATACTGTTCTGTATAGAGCTGAAACTTTGAACTGGTTCACAAAAACATGATACGTCATGTATCTACTATACATACCTTTTGTAATGTGAATTTCTGCACATTTTGGGAATGGGGGTGAGATCAGCAGGGTGGAGAGAAAATTGCAGCTGGGCTTTGTTGATGGGTTCCCTGTCCTTGGTCCCGGTCAGTCCAGGAAAAGGGGGGGGGGGGGGTTTGAAGGGCGTACAGGAAACTCTGCTGAGCTGACTTCCTGTAGCTCCCCTGATGGAGAAAGATAGATGGTGGACTGTGTGTGGGCGTGTGTGTGCGTGCGTGCGTGTGTGTGTGTGTATGTGTACCTTTCTGTGTGTGCATGTCTGTGTTTCCATGTTGTAACAGAGCCACCAACACACACATAGTTACACACAGCCTTCCACTGTGGAATTTTTTTTGGGGGGTGGGGCTGATGTCATTACTGCCCCCCACAAATGCGACTGATCAGTAGTTTAGCAGCTCAGATGAGCGTCTGTTCCGCGGACTTCAGGTTCCGTGGCAAAAAGGGAAGTCAGTGGTGAATTGGCACATTCCTCCACCCTGAGGAAACACTCTTGTGCGCAGTGTGAAAGCCACCCCAATCCTTGAGCCCGGACCAAGCCATGCCCTACTGGGCCAAACTCTCCCTGGGCCACCCTGTACCCCCACAGGTCTCCTGCCATGTGGTCTGGAAATGGGTGTCCAGCCGCGGGTGTCTGGTCAGAGGAAAGAGAGATCAGGACTCGTTCTGTAACTTCCTCTTCCTGTGGGAGAAATGCAAGAAAGAGGAAGCCGAGCGGTGCAATGTGACAGAATGTGTGATAATGCTGTGGCTCCGCCCCCCTGCATCTGACCCTGTCTCTGTCTCACTCTCTGTCTCTCTCTCTCTCTCTCTCTCACTCCTCTCGCTCTGTCGTCCTCGTCTCTCCGTGGGACTCCAGGCAGCGCGGCCCGGGGGATGCTGGGGGACAGATGATCTGACGCCGAGTCGAAGGAACCTGGTGAGAAAGCGCGCCGCCCCATCGCATTACAGAAAGAGGGAGAGAAAGAGAGGGAAGAAGCAGGAGAGAGAGGGAGATGGTACTCAACCTGAAAAGTAAAAACAAAAACAAGCTCATAACTCTGATGTCTTATTGTATTGTGATAGAGAAAGGGAATGGCAGCGTACCCATTTAGATAACAGCCTGGCAGTTGAGATACAAGAAACACTAGCTGCTGAAGTTCAGAGGCTAGCATGTCGTCACTGTAGTATGAAAGGCTGAGCGAGACAGAGGAAGGCTAAGCCTGTGTGTTTGTGGTTTTCCTGTTGGTAAGCATACTTTCGGTAAAGCTAAGGGATTTCCAGTCTCCCATTCACATCAATAATGGTTATTTCAGCTGGCAGTCTTCTGTGGGCTTATACCTAATGTCTATTTTCTCTGATCTAGAGAATTAATATTTAATTAATATGAATTTAATAAACACATCTAACCATTATGAATGCATTTCAGAAATCGAGATGTCTGCCAACATGTAAAGTTTGCTTGTAATAAGCCATGAACCATGCATCACAAGTTAAATATCTTAAAGCGACATACTACATTTATTTCCTCTGCACAATATCTCCAGGCTGAACCCAGTCTTTCATTTACAATTCACCATTTTCTAATGGGCCTCTTTCATCCATATTTACATGTGCCCGTGTGAAAGGTGGGTTTAAAACTAACATTTAAAATATCGGATTGCAGTCCATTTCTGCAAAAAAAAAAAAAAAAAACAGGTGCGTAGGTCAAAATAATTCAGTTAATTCAGAATTTCACACACAGTAACATTTTTAGTGTTAGTTTTACTCTGACAGAGTTTATATGAGTCCAATACGGATCGAATGTACTCTATCAGTGTTGCTTTCACACTGAACATTTCACAGTGCAGGGGAGATTCAACAGCTTTGGCATACTGCCTTATCAGTGAAATGGTGCTGTATTACGCGTTTCTTTTTTCAACAAGTTTCAAAAAAGTTTATTGATGCATAGGGTTAACCGGGATCCTTGGGGCTATGGATGCATTGGGAATGGAGGTCATTCAGAGCTCTTGAGAAATTTTTTTTTTTCATCCTCTTAATGCTTTTGTGGATCAGTGATAATTAGAAGCTTCAGAAGGCATAGTTATCTGTGCTTCTTCCACTTTCATACATCTGTTCATTTGACTAGTCAGTCCATAACTGAGATGTCTATACCGGTATCTGTGACTTTCTGTTGTAGTATTGCTAAGATAAATAGGAATCAAAGATAGCCAAACAAGAGGGTCACATGGACCAATGATCCAATGGTTCAGATTTAGTGCTTTCTTGAGAATAAAGATGCTAACAGGTATCTACAAGCAGTGACAAAGTTGGAGGAACATATTGAAATTAAAACATTTGTCTTTACCTTTAATTTTTCTACACGTACTATTAGAATGAGAAAAAAAGAAGTTTATTTAACTGAGATAATTTTTTTCCCACCATGAGGCAGTTGCAGCAGTTCCTGAAATATGACGCAGTGGTGTAGATTAAGTGAATATGTATTTATATTTGAGTTATTATAAGCCTTTTTGCAGTTGGGGGTAATGAGTGGATTTTCTTAGAGATAATGTGTTTGTCTTTCACTCAAACTTCTGGACATCACTTTCCTTTCAAATAGCTGGTGTACTGGGGTATGCCATTTTGTTTCCAGATATTAAATATAAATAATTTCTTATCTACTGAACATGGGGCTGGACCAGCTGATGGTGAGTGATTACGGACGAGGTGAATTCTTTTCAGTTTCTCTCTAAGCTCAGTATGGAAGCACTTATGTTTTTTGATCAGAGTCGTTAGTAAAAAGAAGAATGTTATAGATGGATCATCGCATTCGGATCTTTTATAGGCAGCCAGGTGGGTTGCTTGTCCATCCATATACAGATGTACTGTGGCTGTGGTTAAGGAAGTTATAAAGAAAGACTGGAGTAGTCACTCCCAAGACTCCTTGGTCTTTTTCCAGTAAAATGTATTGGTCACAGTGTCTAGTGTAGTGGACCAGTGCAGTGGGTGGACTCGGAGATCATGGTGGTAAAGTTTTGTATAAGATGAGATTTGAGTGGTATATGAAAGCAGATGTGGACTATTTTCAGGGAATGTGTGTGGTTACGACAACCCAACAACTTTGTGCTTTTCAAATTGTATGATCAGCACAGGAACTAATATTGATATTTTGTTGTTTTGATTCTTTGAATGTGGTTGCTTTGGTGAATGCAGGTGGTTCCATGAATTAGAAAAATGTGACATAGTCCTGTCCTGTTTCTCTGTAATTTTTTAGGGTTACAATATGCATATATTTATGACATGTGGATCCTCATAATATCTTTATTGGCTACAATTATGGTAATTCCCCTTGTTATAAGCACACATAAACAATATGACCAGCTCATAAAAACTGTCATAAGGTTGGGGTGCCTGCAACAATAAGCATTATGTCTGTAGTAGCATAATATATCAATATTTACCCATCCTTTCACAATATTGTATAACAGACAAGACGTAATAGACAATGGTTATGATCCATTATGGAGAAGCCATTAAGATATCATTAACACTGCATTAGATGCACTTCAAAACAGATGTTACCATGTTTGTTTGACTTTTTTGGTGTGAGGCATGAAAATGACATGCGTCTGCCTGGAGCGTGTCACAAATATAGACTCTCAGATATAGATTCAGTATATATCTGGTGCGGTTTTATATAAATTTAGCTACATTTACAGTCACACACAGAGTCACAAAGATACGGGGTCCAACTGTTCCCCTTCTCCCTCTGTCCTTGAGTGTGATCCTGCCACACATCCATCCCTCTCTTTCTGTTTTACTTTCATTCTCTCTCTCTTTTTTTTCTTGCTCTCTCGTGCTCATACTCTATTCTTCTGTCTCTCATTTGTGCATACGCTATGTGATTTTAAAGGGGAAGTGGGGGGTGGTGTCCCTTTCCTCTGGGAGAAGTGTGTGTGTGTATTTGCGTTTGCGGGTGTCTGTGTGTGCGTGTGTGTGCGTGCGTGTGTGTGTGCGGGTGTGCGTGTGTGTTTGTAGCGGGGTCCCTGAAGAGAGGGAAGGGTGGAGTTACACCACTGCTGCGTGTGTATGTCCAAGTGTGTATTTGTAAACTTGTGTGTCCCTGTGTTTGTATATTTAGAAGGGGTGTGTAAGTAGAGGTGTTTGTGTACATACTTTGAACACGAAGCTCTTTAAACCCTTTTTTCTCTTCAGTTTGGGACCGCTAATGTGCCTCTCGAGTTACAGCTATGTCATCAAAACCTGTTTTACACCACACAGTACTACAGAAGTGAAATCGCACCAATCATCTCTGTCGGTATAGATATGCTGCTATCAAAAGAGAAAATAAGTTTGTATATTTGGGAGAATTAGTTTGGGAGAGAGATAGGAGAGGAAAATAAATATCAGTGATCAGGAATGATTCCTGTCCAGCTACATGGCACTGAAGTTCTCACATGAAGCACGCTAGCCACATCGTCTACAGAATCACCAATAGCTCTGTCTCTTACTGAGGGGTGTCTCTGACCTGTGTGCACCTGGCATGTTGTTCATGCCACAGTAGTCTGAGAAACCTTAGTCAGCTTAAACCCACGTACTAATGCTGGGACAGAGCTTCTCTCTGGGCTTCTCTCAGACACGTTGCTTCGGTTTAGTTTCGTTTGTCTTTACTCGAGATATGAGGTGATGTGGATATTATTAAAGCAGCGAATAGAGAGGGAGAAGGAGGGTGTGTGTGTGGGTATGTGTGTGTGCGCGTGTGCGTTTGTGTGTGTGTGTGTGTGTTTGTGTGTGTGTGAATCTCTCAGTGTGTCCTTTCTCCTCAGTGTCACTATGGGGTGTGCTCACTGTAAGCAGAAGAAGTCCAAAGCAGCGGAGGGCTCAGCACAGTCTGCGTGTGACATAGCAGTGCCACAGCCCTCAACCGTGCCCCGCTATGCCCCAGAGCCCACCCAGGCGCCCGCAGGAGGCCTTATTCCTGACTTCAACAACTACCCCAGCTTGGCCAGCGGGGGCCAGCCCTTCGGCTCGTCCACCTGCTTCCCCTCCAGCACTGCTGTGACCAGAGGAGGTGTTATCACAGGTCAGACAGCCCTGCAAAGTGTGTGTGCGTGTGTGCGTGTGTGCGTGTGTGCGTGTGTGCGTGTGTGTGTGTGTGTGTGCGTGTGTGTGAACTTGTAATACTATCTTTGTGGGAACCAAATGTCCTCACAAGGATAGAAAGATGAGGAAAATGTATCTTTTTGGGGTCCTTTTGCTGGTTCCCACAAGGTCAAGAGGCTGTTTTAGGGTTAGGACTTAGGGTTAGGGTTAGAGGTTACGGAATGAATGTAGTCAATGGGAAGTCCTCACAAGGATCGCTGTATGGGACTGTGTGTGTGTGTGTGTGTGTGTGTGTGTGTGTGTGTGTGTGCGTGTGTGCGTGCATGTGTACGTGTGCGTGTGTGTGTGTGTGTGTATGTATGTGTGTGTGTGTGTGTGTGTGTGTTCATGTGTGTCTGTGTGTGTCTTTGTGTTGGGAGGGGTTTATTTTGAGCATGTGTGCACATATGAGCTTCATATGCATGCAAATGTAGGCTTTGGTGTGGCGGTGTCAGTATTTTTAATGCTTCTCTATACTGCAACCGCGCAGATATCAGTCAAGTGTGTTTGAGCATGAACGCCTTGCTATTAATAGCTCCGTGGTTCAGCACTTCTGCCTGGTTCTCAGTGTTCATCTGCCTCCGCTCATGGACTGAAATACATTAGAAATACAACCATAAAATGAAAAGAATAATGTGGCGATTGAAAAAAATATGGCAGAAATAAATCTAATAAATATAGAGACATATTTTGGAATATATTCAGATATATAATTTTTGTTCACCTTGTTTGTGTGGGCATGTGTGTGTTTGTATGTGTATGTGCATTTATGTGGGTTTATATGTGTCTGTGTGTGTGTGTGTGGGTATGCATGCTTGTATGTGCGTGTGTGCAGGTGGAGGTGTGACGCTCTTCATTGCCCTGTACGATTATGAGGCTCGCACAGAAGATGACCTGTCCTTCCGGAAGGGCGAGAAATTTCACATTATCAACAACACGTAAGTGTTACACTGGGGTGTGTGTGTGTGTGAAAGAGAGGGAGAGTGCACATGCATGCATCTATGTGGGCATCTTTCTCTTTCTGTGTATGTATATGTGTGTGTTTGTGTGTGTGCATGCATGCACGTGTGTGTGTGCGTGTGTGCGTGCATGTGTACCTGTGTGAGTATGCGTGCGTGCGTGCGTGATAAAGCTTGATGTCAAGGACTCCTGTCTTACAAGAGTTTCAGTGTTTGTTTTACAGGGTGGAGTGCTCCGCATGGCTAAAGTAACCGTGGTGATTGTGGCGACACATGGCTACGGTAACCGTGGTGATTGTAGTGGTCAGTGCTGTCTTCCCTTCTCAGGGAAGGGGACTGGTGGGAAGCTCGCTCTCTCGACACTGGGAATTCAGGCTTCATCCCCAGCAACTACGTGGCCCCAGTGGACTCCATACAGGCAGAGGAGTGAGTAGGACTTGGATAGGCTGGCGGTACAGTATTAGGGTTTGCAGTTGGTCTGACCCTCGTACCTCTGTCTCCCCAGGTGGTATTTTGGGAAGATGGGGCGGAAGGACGCAGAGCGGCAGCTGCTGGGGCAAGGGAATCCGCGTGGGACCTTCCTCATCCGCGAGAGCGAGACCACCAAGGGTGAGGAGGGCGCCAGTCAATTTATGGAATTATCATACCGCTGATGTCCAGATTGACTGCCAGGGCCTACATCTGACAGTACTGCTCTAAAAGTGACAGGTGCTACCATAACTTGTTGTGTGGGAGACAAGAGAAAAGGTTGCCAGTATAGAACAGAATCTAAATTTCAACATCATGTAGAAACACCAAGGACTAAAGATGGCTCTAACATCGTTGACGATGCATTGATATAAATACTGAACAATTCCGCCTCCTTCTACATCCCCGTTCCCCGTATTCTGATCTTCTTTTAGCTCTTTCTATGTTGCTTTTATTATATATTGATTTGGAGATATTCAGTGTTTTTGAGTTTAAATAATAATCATGCATGTGTAATTGAATCAATGTCTATCTCCAAATCAATGTATATGCAAGAATAAATATATTTGTTTTTATTATATATTGATTTTGTTTGACATATCAAGTGTTGTTCAGTTTAAATGATCATCATGTGCGAAACTGAATCAAACGTCAGTCTCCCTCTGTCTCTCAGGTGCATACTCTCTGTCTATTCGAGACTGGGATGATGGAAAAGGAGATCACGTTAAGCATTATAAGATACGCAAGCTGGACAACGGAGGCTACTACATCACCACCCGCACGCAGTTCGACACCGTGCCGCAGCTGGTGGAGCACTACACTGGTGAGAAGAAGAACAGATTCACAATTAGAACTTAGGCCAGGTGCTGTGTGTTCTTACATTAACGAATAACAAATAGAACTTAGGCCGAGTACAGTGTATTCTTACATTAACGTATAGAACTTAGGCCAGGTACAGTGTATTCTTACATTAATGTATAGAACTTAGGCCAGGTACAGTGTATTCTTACATTAATGTATAGAACTTAGGCCAGGTACAGTGTATTCTTACATTAATGTATAGAACTTAGGCCAGGTACAGTGTATTCTTACATTAATGTATAGAACGTAGGCTGTGTACAAGGTATTCTTACATGAAAATGAGCTAAATCTACCTTTTTATTGTATTTGTTATTTTTTAAACTGAGCTATCAAAGGTTTTACTGATTCAGCTGAACTTGTTTGACATTCACAGAGAAATATAGCTCTGCCTCTCGATCTAGAATTTGTTAATTTATCATCATCATCATCGACGACATAGTAAATGTGTTTATCCATTATTCATCCTATTTTGCTCAAATGTACTGATGTTTTGTCATTTTATTTATGGTTCCCCTCAGATTTTAAATCATGTTCTGAAGGGTGACTGTCTCCCTGGTAGGTTGGGGTTCATAAATTATCTATAAAATAGTTGTTTGCAACAGATGGAAGGTGGCTCTTCTTCATTTTGTGTTGTTCTATTACCGGTCTTAGTGTGAACCTCTGCTCCTGTGTCTTCCTGCTGGTGTGTGTTTGTGTACTCAGGTTAGGGCTCAGCAGTGTGTGTTAGTGTTCTCAGGTTAAGGCTCAGCAGTGTGTGTTAGTGTACTCAGGTTAGGGCTCAGCAGTGTGTGTTAGTGTACTCAGGTTAAGGCTCAGCAGTGTGTGTTTGTGTACTCAGTTTAGGGCTCAGCAGTGTGTGTTAGTGTACTCAGGTTAGGGCTCAGCAGTGTGTTAGTGTACTCAGGTTAGGGCTCAGCAGTGTGTGTTAGTGTACTCAGGTTAGGGCTCAGTAGTGTGTGTTAGTGTACTCAGGTTAGGGCTCAGTAGTGTGTGTTAGTGTACTCAGGTTAGGGCTCAGCAGTGTGTGTTAGTGTACTCAGGTTAGGGCTCAGCAGTGTGTGTTAGTGTACTCAGGTTAGGGTTCAGTAGTGTGTGTTAGTGTACTCAGGTTAGGGCTCAGCAGTGTGTGTTAGTGTACTCAGGTTAGGGTTCAGTAGTGTGTGTTAGTGTACTCAGGTTAGGGCTCAGCAGTGTGTGTTAGTGTACTCAGGTTAGGGCTCAGCAGTGTGTTAGTGTACTCAGGTTAAGGCTCAGCAGTGTGTGTTAGTGTACTCAGGTTAGGGCTCAGCAGTGTGTGTTAGTGTACTCAGGTTAGGGCTCAGCAGTGTGTGTTAGTGTACTCAGGTTAAGGCTCAGCAGTGTGTGTTAGTGTACTCAGGTTAGGGCTCAGCAGTGTGTGTTAGTGTACTCAGGTTAGGGCTCAGCAGTGTGTGTTAGTGTACTCAGGTTAGGGCTCAGCAGTGTGTGTTAGTGTACTCAGGTTAGGGCTCAGCAGTGTCTGTTAGTGTACTCAGGTTAGGGCTCAGCAGTGTGTGTTACTGCACTGAAGTGAGGGTTTTACGGGTAGAAGAAACAGAGTTATCAGAACCGGACCTGTGTTTGTCTCACTTCTTTTGTTAAGTGTCTGTCTAACTCTTTGTCTGACTGTATTAACCACAGCCGCTTTTCTAACGCTGTCCGTAATTGTGTCATAAGGCTCACAGTGGCACTACTGCATGAATATGTTTTGTACCATATCTTACAATGCAGTGAAGGAAGGTTACAGGTGTGGGTGAGCATCTCCTTATAATTCTACATTTCAGTTAGAACTTCAGTCAGGCCTTCATACCCCCCACTGTGACAATGGGCCGCACCCACAGTTCTGTGGCTCCATCATTCATTCGAAGGCCATAGACTGCACTACTGCACCCTGCTGGATGTAGATTGTTACTGCACCTAGTTCAGAAACGTACACCCTTGGTATAGTGCAATGCCATGTGTGCCTGTGAGTATGTAGACAGCATTCGCAGAACAAGAGCAGTCACCCAGAGGTTTGAAAAGCAGAGCGCTGATGATATGCATATGCCACAGCCTTCTCAGTCACCAGCTCTGTGCCATACTGAGAATTTTTTATAATGATGGCTGAGGCATGGCTTTCTACTTCTGGAAAGTAGATTAATTGATTTCCTTATTGAAGAGAGTGCATGCTTTCTTGGAGAGAGTGCGTGATTTCTTGTGGAGGGAGTGCATGCTTTCTTGGAGAGAGTGCATGATTTCTTGTGGAGGGAGTGCATGCTTTCTTGTGGAGAGAGTGCATGCTTTCTTGTGGAGAGAGTGCAAGTTTTCTTGTGGAGAGAATGCACGTTTTCTTGTGGAGAGAGTGCACGCTTTCTTACGTGCATACAGGCCATGTTTGCCGCTGTTGATGGCTCAACATCCCGTTCAGTGACTTCAGCGTTTGTTCTATTATTTGTTCACTTCCTGTAGCCAGGCATTCTAGAAATGGCCGGTGATTCGTCAGACATGAACATCTGTACTTCTACGTTTAGGAGGTAGAATACTAGCATGTGCTTGAGAACACATCCAGCGAATATGCTTGTGTGTTTTCACTGATGGTGTGCTTTGCTAGCGCAAGCCACCTCAGGCAGAACTGATGTGAGCTGATTGGATTTGTAGATTTATGGCTGCTTTGGGTGCACTGTCTGCCTGCCTGGTTGTGTGTAACATTGCCTTTGTCTCCTGTGCCTCTGTTTCACTGTCTGGGTTCTTTTTTTCTTTGTTGCCTCTCTCTCTCGCTACTTCTTTTGCTCTTTTGTCTGTATCTCTCTCGTGGACCCTGTATCACAGAGCGTGCTGCAGGCTTGTGCTGTCGATTGATTGGCAGCTGTCGTCGGGGAATGCCCAAGCTGGCGGACCTGTCCGTCAAGACAAAGGACGTGTGGGAGATTCCGCGAGAGTCTCTCCAGCTCATTAAGAAGCTGGGGAATGGGCAGTTTGGGGAAGTTTGGATGGGTAGGAACCACACTGCAGTGTGGAATGTGCACCAGAGGGGGCGAGGGAATGGGTTGCACAGTCCCTCCAGGAAAACAGGAAGTCATCCATTAGCCATGTGTGGGGCCTGTTAGTGCAGGTCCACTGGGGCCGTGCCCTAGCATCCTGAGTTACCCTTCCTGGAGATGTACTGCTGCCCCTCCCTCCCTCCCTCTTAACCCCCTCCCCCCCCCCCCATCATTGCATGCGACTCCAGTTCATTTCACCCCTCTCCCTTCACCACCCCCCCTTCCCAGGCAATAACGATGGCCTCTGCTATTTCCTGACCAAGCCCTGCCCCAATTCCACCCCCCAGACCATGGGGCTGGGGCGAGACGCCTGGGAGATCTCCCGCACCACCCTCCAGCTCACCCGCAAGCTGGGACATGGCTGCTTTGGGGACGTCTGGATGGGTGAGAGAGTCCCGCTCTGTCTCCAGTGATCAGCGATCAGCATTGTCCCGCTCTGTCTCCACTGATCAGCGATCAGCATTGTCCCGCTCTGTCTCCAGTGATCAGCGATCAGCATTGTCCTGCTCTGTCTCCAGTGATCAGTGATCAGCGCTGTCCTGCTCTGTCTCCAATGATCAGTGATCAGCGCTGTCCTGCTCTGTCTCCAGTGATCAGCGATCAGCATTGTCCTGCTCTGTCTCCAGTGATCAGCGATCAGCATTGTCCTGCTCTGTCTCCAGTGATCAGTGATCAGCATTGTCTTGAGCTGTCTCCAATGATCAGCGCTGTCCAGGAATACCTGGCTTTCTGCAGAGCTATCTCAGCCGTCCTCAGTGTTCAGCACTGTCCACAGCGCACAGCAGCCCTGTCCATCCGCTAATGTCGCACTGTCCAGAACCTGTGCCTGGCAATCAGTAGCATCCAGCCCTGCCTCCACAACGTCCAGCTCTGCCTCAGTTTCCCATCTGACACCTTCCTCTCATGCACCCCCCCACACTCCCTCCTCCTTGCCTCCACTCTCCCTCCATACTCCCCTCTCCTGCATGCCTATGTGTCCGTGTGTCACAGATCTGTCCGTCCGTCCGTCCATCCTGCTGTGGGATCTCCCTGTTTATGCTGCTTCTCATTCCAGATCGGATGAACTTCCCATAGTCAAGGAGACAAGCACAGCCATTTAGTGCCATAAAACAACTAAGAAATATTAAATATTTCTTCATTCAAGTAGAAGGTATTTAATCAGCCAAGTAACAACACAATATAGGACAGCACAGTAGAAAGGATAAATTACAAAAAAACTACATTCATTCAAATTACAGCCTTGAATATACCCACTGGTCTAATGGTGAGTATAGTTTGCTTGTGTGCAGTGGTAAACAGAAGGACATAGAATTATGATTCTTTAGTAGCACCATTATTGTTCTAGTACATTTTACTTATTTGGCCTCTCTTCAATTGAAAATGTAGCTTCTACTCTGCAGCTTAATTTAACATTTAATCGGCTTCTGTGAGGTTGTTCAGATAAGTGAGGACTAATGTTAACGTGAGATTTCTTTAAAAAAAATAATAGCGGAGGTAATGAGTAATTTCTCATTGAAATACCCCGCTGTGTTCTTGTGCTGAAGGAATCAGATTCCTTCTGTCTGCCATTACTTACTCTCAATTACGCTTACACTGATCAGAGCACATAAAGTCAGACTCATTATAACTTCAATCAATTCTATTCCGCACCACTGAGCTCTGGCTGAGGAAATGGCTGTCATATCGGGTTTAGCTTATCGGTCATTGGGCAGTTTTCCTAAAATTCTCATGCAATACTGGTTTGATAGTAACTTTCTCAAAAATGGTCCCACAGTTAATTGGTATGTGGTCTTAATTCATCAACCAAGACTGTATGTGCCCATTTTATATTTGTATATTCTCTGGCCTTGTTTAAAAACCGGTAACCTAGGTTCAGTTTAGCAGACGCTTTCACTCTCAAACTTTACTGGAAGGAGGAGCAGCATATGCAGGAATCCTGGAGGATCATGGCTATTCTGTCGCACTCACCTCCTCTCCACTGCTTCCCCTTGTGGCAGGTATGTGGAACGGCACCACAAAGGTAGCGGTGAAGACGCTGAAGCCCGGGACGATGTCTCCGGAGGCCTTCCTGGAGGAAGCCCAGATTATGAAGCGCCTTCGCCACGATAAGCTGGTGCAGCTGTACGCCGTGGTGTCAGAGGAGCCCATCTACATCATCACTGAGTTTATGAGCCAGGGTGCGAATACTAATGTCTACACTGAACACACGCAGAAATGTGTACAGTACAGCCCTATAAAAACTCACAACTAGACTAGATCTGCAAATGTACTCATGTGCATACACGCTAACTCATGCTCACAGACACACAAACACGCACATGCAAGCGTGCTCTCTGTCTGGCTCAGCAGTAATGCTTTGTGTGTGGACAGGAAGCTTGCTGGACTTCCTGAAGGATGGAGAAGGCAGGGCTCTGAAGTTGCCACAGCTTGTGGACATGGCTGCTCAGGTACCTGCATCTATGCAGTCCCACCCCTGACAACCACACCCCTCCTACAACCACCCCATTATAGCTACACCCCTCACAGAGTCCCACCCCCTTACAACTACACCCATCACAGAGTCCCACCCCCTTACAACTACACCCCTTCCTACAGTCCCACCCCCTTACAACTACACCCCTTCCTACAGTCCCACCCCCTTACAGCTACACCCATCACAGAGTCCCACCCCCTTACAACTACACCCCTTCCTACAGTCCCACCCCCTTACAGCTACACCCATCACAGAGTCCCACCCCCTTACAACTACACCCCTTCCTACAGTCCAACCCCCTTACAGCTACACCCCTTCCTACAGTCCCACCCCCTTACAACTACACCCCTTCCTACAGTCCCACCCCCTTACAGCTACACCCCTTCCTACAGTCCCACCCCCTTACCGCTACACCCCTTCCTACAGTCCCACCCCCTTACAACTACACCCCTTCCTACAGTCCCACCCCCTTACAACTACACCCCTTCCTACAGTCCCACCCCCTTACAGCTACACCCCTTCCTACAGTCCCACCCCCTCACAGTCAGTCTAACAGCGACACCCTTTTTACACCACCACTACCTTATCATATCCATATACATTTATAGCCACGCCCCCCTCACAAATTCCATGTTTCATTCCAGCAGCCATTTCCATGCCGTACTTCTTGAAACCACACTGTGCGCTCTGCTCAAAGGCCAGCAGTTAGTCTGTGAGTAAGCTGAATGCCTGCGTTTGTCTGTCCGTCTCCCTGTCCAGATTGCAGCTGGAATGGCCTACATAGAAAGGATGAATTACATCCACCGGGACCTGCGTGCCGCCAACATCCTGGTGGGGGACAACCTGGTGTGCAAAATTGCAGACTTTGGCCTGGCGCGACTCATCGAGGATAACGAGTACACAGCACGGCAAGGTGAGAGTCACAGTCCAGAGAAATTAGACTCAGACAGGTGAGAGTCACAGTCCAGAGACTCAGACAGGTGAAAGTCACAGTCCACAGAAATTAGACTCAGACAGGTGAGAGTCACAGTCCAGAGACTCAGACAGGTGAGAGTCACAGTCCACAGAAATTAGACTCAGACAGGTGAGAGTCACAGTCCAGAGACTCAGACAGGTGAGAGTCACTGTCCAGAGAAATTAGACTCAGGTGAGATTCAAAGTCCAGAGACTCAGACAGATGAGAGTCACTGTCCAAAGAAATTAGACTCAGGTGAGAGTCACAGTCCAGAGACTCAGACAGGTGAGAGTCACAGTCCAGAGAAATTAGACTCAGGTGAGAATCACAGTCCAGAGAAATTAGACTCAGACAGGTGAGAGTCACAGTCCAGAGACTCAGACAGGTGAGAGTCACTGTCCAGAGAAATTAGGCTCAGGTGAGACTGGCCATGCAGAGGAGTGGCAGAAAAAGAACACATGGATGTAACCTTGGTTGTCCTGGGTAGAAACTTGGAGTGGAAACTGGACACCACCTTTACTGCTGTCCCACACTGACTGTGGGAGAAGGAAGTATCCTCATCACTGCAAAGCTTTTCAACAGGAATTTAATATGCTATGCAAATATAACCCTGTTTATACATTGTGTCCGCTGGCAATTAAAACACAATTAAGAAAAACACACCACATATATGCCATGAATAGTAGCGTAATAATTGTTGTTTCCAAACTGTTGCTAAGTAGCCGCCTTTCAGGAGGGCAGTTCATTGTGACTGCAGATGGCTAAAGAGAGAGGAGACAGAAAACAATGAAACATCCTTCGCCTGCTCTGCAGCTCTGTTGCGTTTGACTGAAATGTGTCGCTGTTCGTCACAGGAGCGAAGTTTCCCATCAAATGGACAGCACCTGAGGCAGCACTTTTTGGCAAATTCACCATCAAGTCTGACGTCTGGTCCTTTGGCATCCTCCTCACAGAGCTCATCACCAAGGGCCGTGTGCCATACCCAGGTACACACACACACACACACACACTCACGCACACGCAGACGCACACACACACGCACACACACACACACACACACGCTCACGGTGTCCCTTTAGGTGCCCAATGGGCTTTGACTTGAGCCGATATAGGTAGGCGGTGGCGGTTGTTAAGGTGTTAACATACGAATGAAAGAGCAGCAGGAAAAGGGTAGATTGCATTGGCCGGGAATCGCACCCGGGCCTCCCGCGGGGCAGGCGAGAACTCTACCACTGCACCACCAATGCATGAATGGTTGAGAAGGGAAAACATGGGTAACAGAAGGATTCTACCACTGAACCACCAATGCTCACATATTGTCCTTCCTACATGTAACATGCACACACTCAAGTTGGCAAAATACAGTATGTGTAAATAAGTATCTGTGTAGGTGCCTAAACTGAGCTGTGTGTGCGTGTGCGTGTGCGTGTGCGTGTGTGTGTGTGCTCTTCAGGGATGAATAATCGGGAGGTGCTGGAGCAGGTGGAGCGGGGGTACCGCATGCCGTGCCCGGTGGGCTGCCCCAGCTCGCTGCATGACCTGATGGTGCAGTGCTGGAGGAAGGAGGCGGATGAGCGGCACACCTTTGAGTACCTGCAGAGCTTCCTGGAGGACTACTTCACTGCCACAGAACCCCAGTACCAGCCAGGAGAGAACCTGTGAGGGGGCACGTCCCCCCAAACGCCCCCCTCGCCTCCAAATGCCCCCCTTGCCTCCAAACGCCCCCCCCCACCCCCAAACTTCCCCCTCGCCTCCAAATGCCCCCCTTGCACAACATTTAATGAAGAGTGCCTTGTGCTCCAAGCAGTTTCAGTTCTTTACCCTTAGCCTCAACCACTGTGATATTTCTTTCTGCTGCTCTGCATCTCCCTCCCCTTCTCTTTCCTCCTCCAATCCATTTACCTGCCTTTCTCCTCTATTCCTCTTTTCTCCATTTCATTTATTCTCTTTTAAAACTTTTCTTTTTTCCCTGTTCCCCTCTTTCTCTGCTTACTCCTGCTTACCCTGTCTTGCCATAAATCTTCTCTCTCTATCCTCCCTCTCTCCCTCCCTTTCTCTCTCCCTCCCACTCCTGTTTCCTGTTGCCGTAGAGACCTTGAGTCCTGAACAAGCAGCCTCTCTTTTTCTCTCTCCTGCTATCCATGGGCACAGAACAATGGATACCGAGCCTTCAGATTTATTCTTTCCTTTGATTTAGATGGACGGACTTTGTCTGGACTCTGTTACTCTGGACTCTGCTCTGAGCTCTGTTGCTTCGGCCTGCCCAAGAACGAGTGTGGATCTGATCTGCACAGACTGCAGACAGAGAACTATGGAGCCTTTCATGCAAATATGTCACTTTATTTCTGCTCTCCTTTCATTTTTTTTTTTTTACTTAATGTTGGGAACTTTCATAAATAAGGGTTGGGGGAACAAAGTCATCATGCAGTGCTATAATTCAATAGAGGGCTCTTTATCTTTGTGATTAATGTTTATTTGATATTGTATAAGTGTGATTATTATTTAATACATGCTTTTATTGTAGTCTTATTTGTCCTGTGCCAGTTGTGCTATATAACCTCCCAGAATAAAGAGTCACTGAGGTCAAAGGGCAGGCATCTTGTCACATGATAAAAGCGCTTTGGATAAAAGCGCTATATAAATGTCCATTTACATGACTACAGTGCCACTTGTGCCTTGCTGTGCCCAGTAATATTTGGAAAAACACTGCTAGCACATGTTACTCCAACAGTGTGGTAAGGTTGTGGCAATGCTGTAGCAGTGTTTTTATCATTTTGTTTTTCATTTCTTACGAAAAATCATATAATTCCAGCTATAGGTTCACGTCACAATTTAAAAAAAAAATTTAAAAAAAAAATTTTAAAAGCATGTTAAGGACATTTACAACCTGTCAGGACCGCAAGACCTCAATGCTCTAGAACTTTCCAATGGCCTAAAAAAGATGTTATTTGCTTAGTTGGGAACCATTTTTACCCTAAAGGGCATCATATCTCTGCCTTATGATTATGTGATGAAGGTGATTATTTGATTTGATTTAAATGTTTTTTTAATGCTGGTTATTTTGTTTTTCCCTGTTTAAGTGAGGACTTGTGGCCTTATGGCTTTCAGGTGTACATTATGTAAAAGGCTTTTCCAGAGAAACTCACCGCAGGGTCCGTCTCTTTATTTGTCCCACGCACATTGAAGACTGACAGGTGTGGGCGGGGACAGATGCAAGAGGGCAAGCAATGTGTGTTTGCTCCTATAGCCAGATGTACAGCTCCCACGCTCACAAGCACACATGCACAAACACACACACACACATATGCACACACACACACACACATATACACACACACACACACCTTTTCCTTTCTGCCTTTTCTAAGCCACTCCCTTTGTCCTTTTCACATACAGCCTACTCCCCAGAGGACTGTGAGTGATCCTCTGTTTGTGGGGTTCCGTTCATTGTGTTTTAGTCTGTAAATTTATTTTATTTTATTTTATTTTATTTAGTTTTATTTTTGTGGTTGTATGTGGTGTCTTGATCAGAAATGGCAGAGTTCCTGGACCATAACTCTCCCTTCTCCATCTCTGAGGGAATCTACTACATACTGGTGGCTAGCCTGGGAATCCCATGTAAGTACCACTCTTCAGATACTCCACATAATGGCACCCACTCACCCACTTTCTCTCTCTCTCTCTCTCTCTCACACACACACACACACGCGTGTGCTCATTAACATGCGCTCACAAACACCCACACACACCACATGCGTGCTAACACAGCTGCGAACCCTATAGAAAGGATGCAAGCAAACTGTATGTGGCGAATGGAGGATTAGAGTCTGTTTATTATGGTGCCGAGCATGACGTGCGCAATGTGTGAGGAGAACTCGGAACCAGTGGCCAAATGAGCTGTCGATAAAGACGTGTGGAAATGCGCACTCAGTATAGTGGTCACTAATGTGCTGCAACAGGTCTGATGTTATTCAAGCTGAAATGTGTGAGCTGTCCATCTGCTATTGAAATCCAGCATGATGCACACCGCATAGCCAAGGGACAGAGAGTGAAGATAGGAGAGCAGTACACCGAGCTATCAAACACGACATACAAAAATGCATGTATATGCATACATACATGTATCTTAACATGTAGCGAATACACAGAATTTATTAGTGTGAAATCTAACAAGAGTTTATGCTCAACTCTAAACATTCTTTTAACCTTTTAACTCTGTTAGAGTTGCTTTTCAAGTCCCCACATGACACAGAGATCAGAATTCATAAGAAAGAGGATTAATCCAGATCATATCCTCCATTAGACCATTAGAGACAACAGCATGTAGAGTAAGAAGTGGATCCATTTGCCTTCTTTCTGCAGAAGGCCCCTCCTGTCTTGATTGTCGACCCTTGATGGTTAATTTCAGTACTGCTATGAGGGTGGCAGTGTTTTATAATGGTTAGGGAACTGAGCTTGTGATCCAAAGGTTGCAGATTTGATTCCCAGCACATTGTTGTTTTACTCTTGAGTAAGGTACTTAACCAAAATTGCTTCAGTATGTATCAGCTGCATAAATGGATACTGTGTAAAACTGTCATATATTGTCAATGTAATAGGCTGCATTGTCACTGTGCAGAAGTTGGACAAGAACATCTAAAAAACCAGTAATGTACTAGCACAGCTACAACCAACTTACACAGGCTGATACTTTCGAACACAAAGAGAAATGATGACAGAAACAAATACAGAGTATTCACATCTGTAGACGACCACAGTCATAATCTAAATACACAAATGTCATCTCCCACAACGTAGGTGTAGTAGTGCCGTTGTTCAGTGTACGTGTGTGTGTGTGTGTGTGTACCTGTATGTGCCTACAATATTGGGTGCACAAACTGAATGAGATAGAAAGTATGGCTCCTCTCTTGGTAAACACTGATATTGAATGGAAAAGTCACCGTTTCCATCTACAGTGTACAATTGCACGATTGTTGTGAAGCAACCACCCATTTAAATGAGCTGTAACGAGACTGCAGAAGCTGTTCCGAAGTCTTCAGTGTCTCTGATCAACATTCACTGAGATGTACTCAGTAATGAAGGCACATATACAGTGAGCTCCATAATGTTTGGGGCAGACATATTTTTTCTTGATTTGGCTCTGTACTCCACTGTTTTAGATTTGCAATCAAACAATGCACATGTGGTTAAAGTTCAGATTCTCCATATGCACCATAAAGTTTGGGACAAGTCAGGTGTGTTCAATTGCTTCTTTGGTGAAGGTATAAGAGAGCTTCCAATATCTAGTTTTAATTCAAGGCTTTGGATTGCCTTTGTTACTGGCGTTTTCAGCATGGGGACCAGAGTTGTGCCAATGCAGAGACATAGGCCAAACCTTAGGCTAACCAAAATCAACTGTTTGGAACATCATTAAGAAGAAAGAGAGCACTGCTGAGCTCAGTAATCACAAAGGGCCTGCTATGCTAAGGAAGAAAAACAAATATGGCTTTGTCCCAAACGTTATAGAGCTCACTGTACATATATATGTATATGTAAACTGTTACTCCACAATGACTGTAAACAGATAGTGCGTATGGGGAAAAAAAGATTGGAATTATAATTCCTATCAGTGTAACCAATTACATGAATTTATTAAAAGCATTCTACAATTAGATAGTACAAATGGTTAAAAATGACAATTTTGTAAAGAAATATTGACATTTGCAAGGGAAAAGCCTTTATCCTGAGCAATGTGCTTGTACAAGTTTATCAATTTATATCAACAGACATTCAACAAAGCAATTCAAGTGAAATGTCCAGATTTGAACATGCAGCCTTCTTGTTCAATGCCCCATTTAAGCATGCACAATCATTAAACATGCCATTTTATGTTGGGCATAGAGTTCAGAACAAAAGGTTTGGACCATAGACTTTCGGACATGAAGTAAGGAGTTGTTATTTCTTTCTCTTTGTGGACTGGAGACATTGCAAACATGTGTTCTCATGTCCTTACAACAGGGTTGAAGCCAATTCAATTAAAATGGAAAATAAATGTATGTAGATATGAATAAATAAATTCAGGAAATGTATAGAAATGTAAAAAATTAATTGAAAAATCTCTATGGCACATTATGGCCACTTTGCGATGAATAAATTGACAGGCTTGTAATGGAATCGACCCCAGTCCTGCCTCAAAATGATTGTCTACTCTGATACAGCAAAATGGCTTTCTTATTGTGCTTGGATCTTTGTGTCACTACCTTAATCACATCTACCTTAAGATTAACACAAAGCCAAGTGTAAACAAAGTGCTTGGAGGAAATCTGCTTTTTAAAATATAATTATATAAAGATAGGCAGGATGAATGACTGATTTGTCATCTTATGACAAATTGACCAATCTCTCTCTCTCTCTCTCTCTCTTTCTTTCTTTCTTTCTCTTTCTCTCCCCCCCGATACCACCTCTGCTTTATCTCTGTTTATCTCTCTCTCTCCCTCATTCATACCTCCCTCCCTCTGCTCACCTCTAGCAAACCTGCTGTCCATAGTGGTCCTCTGTTCTCAGCGCTGTGGCATGTCGCGCAGCACAGTGATCTACCTGGTTTCTCTGGCTCTCGTGGACACAGTCTTCATGGTCCTGGGGGGGCTGGTGGATGTTGGGGCCAGCTGGCAGGAGTCTGTGACCTCCCGGGCCCCTAGCAGCCTCCTCTGTGGCTTCGTCACCTTTAACGAGCAGTGGACGCAGTGCAGCTCCCAGTGGATCGTCACCGCCTTCACCCTGGAGCGCTACCTGGTGTCCCGGGGGCGGGGCCCGAGACCGGGCCTCTCCTGCCGACTCTCCCGGTCGCAGGTGGCGCTGGTGCTGGTGCTGGCGTCCGCGTTCGGCTCGCAGGTCCTCAGCCTCCCCTACTGCTGGCTGTACCAGGCCCCGGAGGCGACGGACGAGGCCGAGAGCTGGACCCCCGTATCGCTGCTGTGGAGGAACGTGTCTCAGGTCCTGCTGTCGTCGCGGTGCCGGGTTCTCCACGCTCCCCGCGTCCCCGGCCTGGTCTGGTCCTACCTGCTGCTGTCCAGCTGGCTGCCCATGAGCCTGACGCTGTCTCTGAGCGTGCTCCTGTCCCTCCACTTCCACAAGCGCGCCCGCTCCCTGGTCGCCCCGCGCAGCAGCGCCCCCTTCAGGGACGCCGGGTCGCGGATGCGACGGTCTGGCCGTATCCAGGTCGTGGTGGCGCTGGTGATGGTCTTCCTCAACCTCCCCCACTATGTGACGCAGGGCATAATGGCCGCCCTGTTGGAGCAGGCCAGGAGGGTGGAAGGGGCTCTGGGGGTGGCGGTGGGCGCGGCTCTGATGCTGCAGTGGCTCAGCATGGTCATTCACTTCCTGCTCTACTGCTTCCTCTCGTCCGGTTTCCGCCGCGAGACGCTCGCCCTCCTGAGGCGACTCTGCAGGTGCAGCCCAGTGTCTCGATACCCCTGGAGCAACCGCTGCACCCAGCGACCCCAGCGACCCCAACGTCCACCCACGAGTCAACCCTGTGAGGTGTGGCTGGTCCAGGAGGTTCCGGATGACCACGGAAAATGGCAGAGCTGAACATCGCACCCCACCCCCCCCCCCCCCCACCCCTCCGTGCTAGAATGTTAGCAGGACGGGCTGAATGGGAGGTAATGGGACTTGAGGAGGATAGTGATTATGTTTTGGGTCATTGAACTTACCCTAAATACAGTTAATTCTTGAAGCAAAATTTACAGCATTCTAATTTTAGTCCTTGGTTACCTGGGAAAAACTCACAGTACAGCTTGTTCTCAATGACTTCCTGTCCTTCAGAGACTTATGAGGAGTCTTACATGATTATCAAGCGTCCCTATGTGAAACTTCCCTGACAGTCCACTAGATGGCAGAACGGACTCATTGTTGCTCGATCGCGCTTCTAGCCGCGAGGCTGTGACAGCGTTTGGAGCGCGCCCCAGGGTACAGCAGTGACGTGTGTGCATCCAACTCTTTTAACGCCTGTTTGAATGTGTGTGCATCAAGCATACACACGTGTAATTTTGTGTGTCTGTGTATCTAATTTTTGTACGCAGATGTTTATTTTTGCGTGTACAAGTGAAGTGTTTGCATGTTTGTGAAGTAGCCTACATTTAAGCGCCAGTGTTGATGTGATAAAGGTAAACACAGCCAGCCTGGATATTGGATTTAATGCTCAAACGGATCGTGACATGTTCCGCCAAAACTCATATTTCATAAAGTAGTGTGGGAAATACATTTACGGACAGGAAAATGCCCTGTAATAAATTATGTGATGAAAACAAGCAGAGACAAATGAGATCTCATTTTTGTCAAACGATTTAATTGATTAATTAATAGCTGTCACTAGATGACCCGTCGTACACAGTATGTTAAACATTAATGGCCGTTGATGGCATTCCTGAATCTGGTTCGCCAAACTCCAAAGATCTTTGGTTTTGCAAATTTTCCACTTTAAAAGAGTCCTTTTTAAGCTCATTAACTGGATGAGTCCCATGGTAATAGCAGAATGAAGCTCGTGAATCATCTACGGACAGTTGACCTGTAGGCAACAGAACACGAGCGCGCTTTAGGGGAACTCAAACACACTACGCAAGACTGAAATTATGATAATGTTGATGGTGGTGAACCGTTGATAACATTTCGTTGCACAGTACAACTGCGTGATCAGTTTTGTGCCCTGTGCTCGACCCGCTTCCCTTCATGCGCCCAGCTGCTCTTCACAGGTGAACATGTGCTGTGGTTTGGATTAAAAGGATAGACACTTGGTCTTTCATTTAAAAACCTAGTGGCTACTCTGACGCTACTCTGCATAAAAACTACACTTCCCAGTGCGCTTGGGAAGAAGAAAAAAAACTACGGGGTCCCGGATGCTACTGACAGCCAGACACGTCTGGAGAAGGTGGAACAGCGGTGGTGGGCAGATACCTTGCGAGTCGGAATTGCGGAGGGCGAGTAACATCGCATATCGGCTTTCTTCATTTCTCTCACCCTTTCCCTGCATCCCCGGGCGTTCTGTAGTGGGTGCAAGAGAGAACATAATTGATAATCGTGCTCTTTTCGAAGGGAACAGCAACATTAGTATTTGGTTTTGCTGGCTCCTTTTTTTACTATTCTTTCTCCGTTTTCCCCGTTTTCTGGTGTTAGTTGTCATATGTGGTGATTTAAAAAAAACAGAGGATCGTTTCCAATATAGCATAGTGGTGTGCTGACAGAAGAGGTAGGTTAGACACGCAGAAACAGAGAAGGGATATTTAAATACTCAGCGGGAAGAATGTCCTTCCCCGCCGGACTCTGATTATCAGAAAATGCTGTTTATGAAGGGTGGTATCGATGCCGACGGCTCTGTGACCCAGCCGAGGAAGCCAAGAGAAAAGATCGAGAACGTCGCCGCCGCTGCAGCAGACAACGTCGAAGCAAGCTCGAGCTCGGCGCTACCCGGTGAGTGCGCTGCGTCTTCTCACCGCGCGTTGTGTATATAACCAATATTTGCATACTTTTCAATCGGAGCCAGATGCGCGGCGTGCTGCGTTGCATTTCACGAGCAGTAGTATTTTTTTATTGAGGGAATTTTTATTAACCTCGTCGCTGCCATTCATATATGATGAGGTTCATGCAGTGACATGCACATTCCGTCCAACAGACGCATCTGGTCATTAAAAGGCTGGGTTAATTTTATATAAATATAAAACTGTGGAGATCATCCAAAACACATAATTACAATTTTTCTGGAGCCTGATTGTTTAGCAGTGATTTGAGTTGTTATTTTAGTGATTTTTAGTTGTGAGTTTGATTTCATCAATATATTGTCTAATGGTTTTCAAAAAATATATTTTTTTCATTTTTTTTTTTTTTTTTTACTTCAAAACGCGTTTTCTCAGTCTTGTTAATCATTGTGAATTAAGCTAAATTCTACCAGAAGGCCAATTAAATATTTATTGCAATTATATAATTGCTGTTACTAGATGCTATATAAATAAGACGAATTATGCCTATTCAATGTAATGAGGAAAGAAATGTATCCATTTTTATTTTGTTTCGCACGCGCAATCTCTACGTATTTAAAATTTATGAATAGAGAAGACGCGAAGACAGGACGAATTTGACAGCTGTCTGTTGTAATTTTGAGAGGTACGTAGCTATGTGCAACTATGTCTATTTGTTTTTAATCCTCCTGTGTGTCCTGGCGTGATTATGATTGAAACGATAACAAAGAGACGCTGACCTAGACACCCCGTATACGGATGATTTTAAGATTACCAACTATCCTCCGAGACTCCGATTTTTTGAGTGACAGCCATCGTGGAGGGCAGTGGCCACGAGGCGGCAAGCTAATGATGACCTCGGCAGCGCGAGACGCCGCGCTCATTGTGGTGATAATAACCCCATTCCATCTGCGAGACATAGGCGCGCGATTGGCGAATGTTTGTATTGTGACAGCCTCTCTTATTCATAGCACACACCGTTGTGCGTAATAATACGCGCCTGGTCCGCGTGCGCATGTTTGTGATATGCCTTGAATGGTCATCTTCAAACTATTATTTGTTCATCGGAGAGCTTGGAACTCACCTGAGTGTACGTTTACTTTTCTATATGCCGACTTTTTTTGCTGTCTCTCCTGGAAACGCCGCAGTCAACACACTAAAATATTGTTTCCCCCTGATTCTTCGGAGTAAAATCAAAACAGTTCATTACACGGAACGGATTCCTTTTTCATTGGTACTTTTTATGGATTTTCTAAAAACTAGCCCAGGTTTCATAAATATTAAGCTTTTTGCTTGCTGCAAAGTATTTTTTATGATCAGACATTATGGATTTGTATATTTGGCCAGTTTTGTGCGTGTTTGTTTGTGCGAATGAGTGAGTGCAAGTGAAAGTGTCCACTATGGCAGTAGTCTTCTGTGGCCAATCTGACAGCTCACATCTCCATGGCGACCTTTATTAAGAGGAAGCCTGGCTGGCCGGAGCAGCTGTAGCAGCTGATTGGCAGGGAGAGGAGAGACTGATGATTGGCCAAGGCAGACCTTGGCTGTGGCTGGCATGTCAGCAGTGTCTCTCTCCCTATGTGGCTGTTGCCTGAACATACCAAGCTACTGAATACACTGAATTCTGGTGCCCAACACACCAATATATGAATGTGCTTAGATACCAGAGTCACTTACTGAACACACTGCAGCGAAAACCACTGCAGCATATTGCTGATACCCTGAGCTCTAGAACACTCTGCAGGCCAGCACCAATGCACTGAGCCATTCTACCAAACTGACTCACTGAAAACAAAACAGAACACAGAAGACCATTCCCCACACTCAGATTGCCCCCCCCCCCCATGATGATGTCATAACCAAGTCTTCTGTGGTAAGAAATGGGTTCCCTCCACCTTCAATCCCTCAGCAGAGATGCTGTGTGTAGGAGTATCAAACTAATCATAATATCACTCATGCTGTGCGTGCTTGTGCATGTATGTGTGTGTGTATGACTGTGTATGTTTTGTGTATGTGTGTGTGTGAGAGATAGAGAGAGAGAGAGAGAGAGAGTGCACATGCATATGCTAAATGAAAATGTGTGTGTGTGAGAGAGAGAGAAAGAAAGAGAGACAGAGAGAGAGGCACAGTAACAGATGTGTATTATTGTTTATCACAAGGACACAGAGGCCTGCCTCACTCTTGGTTCGTTTTCCCTTTTCATTCTCCGTCTCTCTTTACTCCTCTTTATCCTCCTGGCTCTCCTCCCACCCCCCACCCCTCCTTCCTCTTGCTCGCTGTCTCTCCTTTGCCTCCCTGCCTGGTTGGTAGCAGCAGGTTTGAAGTCGACTGTGGATAGAAGAAGCTGTGACCCTTGACCCGTCTCTGCAGGGAGAGAGGTGGAGAGAGTGAGAGTGAGAGAGAGAGAGAGAGAGAGAGGGGGAGGGAGGGAGAGAGAGAGGAAGGGAGGCAGGGTGAGGGGGGGTTCATTATCCAGACTGTGGTGCTGCAGGTGCTCTATACCTGCTCTGGCTCCTCGGTGCACACTAACGAGCGGGGTTTTAATGAGTGGGTCCAGCATCAGTTCAATTATTTAGCAGTGGAGGAGAGGCAGAGGTGCAGGCGCTCTCACGCAGACACGCACAAACTTATGCCCACACGTGATCACGCGCATGGACAAGTGAACATACAAACATGTACGCGTGTGATCACGTATGGACGCAAACACACATGCATTAAGGACACATACGCGCACACATACACGCATACATTCGGTAAATGTTTTGGACCACTGCACTGATTCCACCAAGTCAGTAAACTGTGTGTGTGTGTGTGTGTGTGTGTGTGTGTGTTTGTTTCTGTGAGTTTGTGAGGAGTGTTGGTATCTGTTTGAGGTGTTTGTTTCTATGTACATTAAGGAGTTTCCCAATTGTACAAATTATGTGCTAATTACTGTAGTACAGCTGATGCAGCCTCATCTGTCCTGTGAATATGCTGATATGTTTTTGTTATAGTCGTATTACAACTGTTATTAAAAAGTTAATATTTGAATGTATTTTTTTAGTTTGTCTTATGCCTGTTTTAGTTTGTGTCACAATAATCTATTGACCTTGTGCAACCTGTTCTTGTTTTGGGATAAAAATTTGGGATACTGTTCTGATTTGGGATACAAAATTCTAATCACAATTGCTTGGTGTATATGTAGAGCTAATAAGTTTTGCAGTACAAAATCTAGTGTGATATTATAAGAGAAATACATTACTGAAACTGCCAGAGATTTTCAGTATCTTGATTTTCATCAAAATGCTGTGCTCTGAATTTGTTCTACTGAATTTTGTTAAAAATCGGTCTGTTAAAATCAAGATGGCAATCTTCATAGCAGATCTGGGGAGGATATATTTTCAGAATTAAAATGTGTGTCTGAGGTTGCTGGAGGTGTTAGTGCATGTGGGTTGTTGAGGAGGGTTTGGCTGGTTTTTGAATGTGGTCTGCATAGCTCCATTCTATCCTCTGCTGAGAGATGACTGCCCCCTGTCCTGTAGGCATACTGACCTGTGTTTTTTTTTTCTGTTGGCTTTCCGAGCAGTCTTAACCAATCCTGATGTTTCTGCTAAATTCCCAGAGCTGGCAGTTCTTTAATGTATATTTCATACCAATAAATTCTGTTGAATAAGTCATTGCAACATTCTTGGAAAACAACATGTTGCTGGAATGCAAACATTTATGGAAAAGCGTAATGCAATATTGATGACGAATTCTGATCATTCAGAAAATGTTCAGAGTTAAAATGACTGGTAAAATGTGAACGTAAACCAAATAGTTTATGCAATTACGTTTGAACTGAATGAATCCAGAACTGAATGACACTGTTTCTTGCCACTTTGATTGAACTTAACTGCTGCAGAGCATAGAAGGATAGATCCCTTCACTTGTCATGATGAGCAAATACAGAGACCTGTTCTCGACTATGTCCTTTTGCAGACATGCGCTGCTGTGAGTTCTGTTACCTTTCCTGTGACAGGGATGCCCTGACATGCAAAATAGCTTCTTACATTTGTGACCTAATGGAAACACATCTTTTACTGAAACAATCTTGCAGTTCCTATATTTATTAAAGCATTTTCTATTCAATATTTATATGGTTGTAATGTTATGGTTTCATATGTTTGTGACATATGCTACATATTAAAAATGAATAATTGACGAGATGATGGTAAGTGGCTGCCTGTTGTCTGCTGCTTATTGCACTTAACTGCAGTGACTTAACGGCTGTGACACCAGGAGCACATTCGGTGCAGTGCATGACATCACCCAAAACACTGCAGTGTCATGGCCGTACCACCGCATGGAGTGTCAATGAACTGTGATCCAGTCAGTGTGCGTGCTTGTGTGTGTGTGTGTGTGTGTGTGTGCTTGTGTGTGTGTGATGGGAGTCAGTGTTTGTGAGTCATTACTACTACTGAGAGTGGAAATTATTCTTGCGCTTTTCAAAGCAAGCAACAATGAAGAGATTTGTTTTTTAATGTGGTTATTTGGTGATGTTGTCCATTTGACCACTGTTGGGTCACACATGACTGCTGTGGTGTGCTGAACTGTTATTTAGGAACACTATCCTGTTCCCTCATTCAAGGGCATTAACATGACGTAATCAAATCCTGTCATTCACATTGTTACTTATAATTTTTTGTTGTTTGTGTTGATGAAATTAAGCTGGTTATTGGATATTTTAGCTTTAGTCCCAAATATTAGTTGAAGTTATTTTGCAGAAAATAGATAATAAAACATCTTCTTGCATCTTATCTTTACATGATCTTAGATTCTGTCCAGTTGACTTGGAGTCTGCTAGACAGCTATTTGTGTTCCATTTAGAACTACTAAAATGCCAGTCAGCCAAGTGTATCTTCGTTGAAACAAGGTTATCTGTAGTTATATATGTGCTGTTAAATAATATTGGCTGTTTTGCTAAGACCATGTAATAATATTCAAGAGAATGGCATTCCTGTTGGAAAATACAAGTGAATAGAGAAAAGGGGTGGATGTCACAAACAGACAGATAAATGGACAGAAAACAGAAAAACGACCAATCTGCTTTACCTGAAGAATCCGGAAGTGAGGGACGGTGAAGTACGGGAGTGTGCGTATGTGCGTGTGCATTAAAAGTGTAAGGAAATGTGTGGATTTACTACTTAATTATTAGACATAATGTCATTACTGCCTAATTGTAGTCACTTAATGTCCATTAAGGTTCAGAAATGTTTAATGTTGCTGATGAGCTTCTGCAATTAGGCACTAATTTGTGCGTAATATGTATTAATTGCTGGGCCTTCAGAGTTATTGAGTATTAAATTCAGGGCATTTGGTCCCTGAGGACTGTGTATGTGTGTTTGTATGTGCATGTGTATGTGTGTGTCTTCATGTGTGTGTGTGCGCGGGCATTCTGTGTCAGACATGGTCCACAGTAATAATAATCTCGGTTATTAAAAAAGGTGTTATAAAGGTGCCTTTAACACAGAAAGCATGAGAGTTTCAGTAGAGTTGCAATGCCAGCTGATGAGGGTGTTGGTTGTGGGTAAATTTACCATGAGCGTTGGGACATTCTCTTGCTGTCGGGGCTCTTAGCAAAGGCGCTGGTGCTCCAGGTTGAGAACCTCAGGGCCCAGTCAGCCCCCCTCTCCCCCACACTCAGCTGTGGGAATGCTTTCTTTTCCCGTTTTGGGCGCTGTTCTAACCAGAGTCTCGCATACTCAAACTGACCGAAAACAGAAGGAGAGAAACCCAGGGGAGACCACGCACACGCTTCTGTTAGGCTGAGTTTACTGGAGCAGCCTGACATGACCGTCTTACTCTTTTCATGCACTCTTTCTCTCGTCTTCTTCTTCTCTTCCTCTGTCTCTCTCACTCTCTCTTTGCCTCTTTCGTCTGTCTTTGTCCCTCTCTTCTCTCTGGCTTGTCTCTCTGTATGTGTCTCTGTCCCTCTCTTCGCTCTGGCTTGTCTCTCTGTATGTGTCTCTGTCCCTCTCTTCTCTCTGGCTTGTCTCTCTGTATGTGTCTCTGTCCCTCTCTTCGCTCTGGCTTGTCTCTCTGTATGTGTCTCAGTCCCTCTCTTCTCTCTGGCTTGTCTCTCTGTATGTGTCTCAGTCCCTCTCTTCGCTCTGGCTTGTCTCTCTGTGTGTGTCTCTGTCCCTCTCTTCTCTCTGGCTTGTCTCTCTGTATGTGTCTCTGTCCCTCTCTTCTCTCTGGCTTGTCTCTCTGTATGTGTCTCTGTCCCTCTCTTCTCTCTGGCTTGTCTCTCTGTATGTGTCTCAGTCCCTCTCTTCGCTCTGGCTTGTCTCTCTGTGTGTGTCTCTGTCCCTCTCTTCTCTCTGGCTTGTCTCTCTGTATGTGTCTCTGTCTCTCTCTCTCCTGTTCACTCTGTATCTCACGTAACCAAACCACCAGCACCCCCCCACCCCAACCCCCCACACCCCGTCCAAGCTAACTGACTAACCACCAGGCCAGGCGTTGCTATGGAAACGGATAGTTTGAGATTAAGGATGATGAGAAGAGTACTGTGTGTGTGTGTGTGTGTGTGTGTGTGTGTGTGTATGAGTTTTTGTGTGTGTCAGTTGGTGCTTGTATTTCTGTAAGCATGTATAAGTTAAATTTCAGTATGTGTGTACGCATGGGTGTGTGATTATGCGTGTGTGTGAGTTGTGTGTAAGGGAGTGATTGTGTTTGTGTGTGTGTGTGAGTGTGTGCACTGCATGTCTGTGTGTGAATGTATGTGTGTGTCTGATTATACGTGTGTGTGCATTTGATTATGCAGCGGTCTGTGTGTTTATACGTGTGTGAGTATGCATGTATGTGTGTGCATGTGTGTCTATGTGAGTGTGTGTTTGTGTTTACACATGTGAGTGTGTATATCTGTGTGCATATGTGTGTCTGTGTGTTTGTATTCATGCATAATAAAACACACATGCATAATCAAACACACACACACACGCATGCATGCACGCATGCCTACACACACACACAAACACACGCACGCATGCACGCACACACGCACACGCACACACACAAACACATGCACGCATGCCTACACACACACACACACACAAACACACGCACGCATGCATGCACACACGCACACGCACACACACAAACACACGCACGCATGCACACGCACACACACAAACACACGCACGCATGCACACGCACACACACACGCACACGCACGCACACACGCACACGCACACACACAAACACACGCACGCACGCACACGCACACACACAAACACACGCACGCATGCACACGCACACACACAAACACACGCACGCATGCCTACACACACACACACAATTCAGCTCATGGGGGATGTTGGGGTTTAGGCCTCCTCAGCACACTGACACAAAAGATAAATTTTTCATGAGAGAGAGAGAGAGAGGAAGAGAGAGAGAGGGAGAGTGAGCGCGAGAGAGAGGGAGGGAGAGTGAGGAGGAGAGAGAGAGAGAGGGAGGGAGAGTGAGCGGGAGAGAGAGAGAGAGGGAGGGAGAGAGAGAGAGAGAGAGAGAGAGATAGCTCACTGGCCACTCCAGTAGTTCCTGTCCACTAATGGTCAAGTACTGTGCAGTGGTAAGGAAGGAACCAGTGGATGTTTCAAACTCTGGATGGATGTAAGCAGATGTCTCACCGTTTTTACACAGGTACACGTGACAGGCCTTCACATCCGCTGCTGTGAGACGCCTGTGGGACAGGGCAGTCTGCTCTGCTTGCCTTCTGCTGTCTGGCTTCACCTTTGTGAGCAGCTCCAGCTGCAGCAGCGTGTGCTAGCGGAGATCTGGCCAATCTTGTGCGCCTTGTAGAAAAGTTCTCACGCACAGAGAGGTCAGAGCCTTGTTTGTCGGCTCCAGCGTGGACGTGGAAACTGCGCGGGCTGGGGGAGTCGGCGAGTTTCTTTTCCCAAATGAAACGGCGCTGCTCAGCCCCACAGAGACCACGGCCCGGCTCCTGTTATTTCTGTCTCGCCCGTTTCTCTGAATTTCGCTTTTTTCCCCGTTTTGTTTCTCTCTCTCTCTCTCTCTCTCTCTCTGAGGTGCAGACCACCATACTGCTGCACTTAATGGAGAACTCCATCCAAGAATTATGTTTTTTTTTTTTCTGTGATGCTTATCGAGTATTTGTAGCCAGATTGAGAATTCCGGTCTGCGTTCTACAAGTCTAGAGCCAGTCCCTCCTGCCCCCGTCGATAATGCAAGTCCACCTGCTCTGAGTTTTTCATTAGAATGAATGAAAATAGCATGGTGTAAAATAGAACTTTGTTGACATAAGGAATTTATCATATCTAACATAATCTAATTAATTTTTCAGTAATACGAAACAGCAGGACAGCGTTAGAGTATGGATCTATCACCTCCCCCACTCCTTTCATGATTGACAGGACTCCAGATTGGTGATGTCACTGTGACAGGAAGTTCAGCACGAAGCTCACAGGAAGTGAAGCCCTCGTCTT